>NW_028269912.1:55556-222908 GCF_054644295.1 Miniopterus natalensis | reverse complement strand
ATCTCTCTGTTTTATTGCTCCTAATATCACCCCCTTTCTTTTTGAACATTGCTAGACTCTTTTAGGATGAGCCAGTTGTGAACCTAAATCCAAATTCTCATAACACTCATTGCACTTTAATGACTATTTTATTAATTCTTATTAAATAAAACGTAAATGTTATAAATTAACCTGATGCTTTAAAAAATATTTGTTCTGTTCTACACTCTGTTCTAGTGCTTTCAACCATTTTGTAATAGTGTAATTACCATATGATGTAAATAAAATTATACTAGCTCTTGGTTGAAACATCTGAGACTCAGATTTACCCAATGTCACAAAAAACTAACAGACTTGGTATTGAAATTCATTTCTCTGTGGATTACGGAAGCCAAGCTTTTTTCAACAACCACAATGTCAGGAATAAAATATATTTTGAACTTTCTGATTACTTTTTTAAAACTATAAAACCAAAAATACAAATCTTGAGAATTTGCTGTTCATTAAGAGTAAGAACAGGCAGAAAGTTGGAGCCATATGCCTAGGTTATGGGCTCAATCCCCAGTAGGGGGCATGCAGGAGGCAACCCGATCAATATTCTGCTCTCACATCGATGTTTCTCTCTCTCTCTTCCTCTCCCTTCCCCTCTCTCTAAAAATAATTTTAAAAACCTTTAAAAAACCCACATATATTTACTGCATGACTCAGTCATACCACTCTTATTTACACTAGAGGAATAAGAATTTATGATTACCAAAAAAGTTGTACACAAGTGTCTATAGCACCTCTACCCATAATTATATCAAACTGGGAACATGTCTACATGTCTTTTAAAGGGGGAATAGATAAACAAAATGTAGTAAATCTCTAAAGGAACACAACTCAGCAATTAAGAACCATCACCACTACAAAACTCAACAAACTATTAATATGTGCGGCAACTTGAATCTAAAATGCATTATACAGATGGGAAGAAGCCAGTCTCAAATGTTTACACAATCAATGACATTGATTTGATTTGATTTATATGACACTCTTGAATTGATACAACTACAGTGATGCAAAGTATTTCAGTGGGGTAAAGAGGGGTATGTGTTAGATCATAAAGGGGTAATGTAAAACAGTTTTGGGGGATTATGGGATTATGGATCCATTTGGTATCCTGATTTTTGAGTTGTACAGAAAACAAAACAAGAGTCAATTTTACTGCATAAAATTAAAAATATAAAATTAAAATAAAAGTGGTACCTGCACAGTTTTTGAAAAAGAAATTATTTTAGGGCAAGTTATCAGGATTTAAGGTACAACCAAAAGAAGTGAATTTTCTGTTGTTTCAAATACACAGACATGTAGTCTACATGACAGCATTGTAGAAATTATTGCAGATAAATCTCAAATTATTATTTAAAGACTAATACCAATATTTGATCAATCCTAGAGAAAGAGGATTCTGGATTGATGTCTTTTTCAATGTCTTTATTCCTTATATCCTGCCATATAAGCCTGAAGTTGACTTATAGATTGCATTGTCAGTAGGTTTCATGATTTGATTCTGTCTCTTTTGAAGCCTGAGACTAAGTGCCCCTTGGCAAGACCGTGGAACTTATTTATATGATCTTTTTTCCAAAGGGTAAGTGCTAAATAAGCATCATTTAAAGAGCCAATTGGCACATGTCAGAACCTCAAAATGTGAGCTGTGTTCCTATGGTAGAGCATATCTCATGTTATATTATATTGATTATTCAATTGTATTGATGTGAGCCTTTTCATTTGTCTGTCTTGATTGTTTTTCTAATTTAATTCATTTGAGAACAGGAATTATGCATTACATTTCTATTTCCAGCAACACAGTTATATGTACCATAGATAGCACTAAACGTATTAAAAGTAAGTAAAGGTGGAATGCCTTTTCTGAACTGAGGGGAATTCAGTATGTTTCTTAGGTTGAGATCTCTATAATGTGGAAATGTTCTACATAGGGATCTGCACAGTTGTTTCCCATTTTCATTGCTGTAATATGCAAGGATAGAAGAAAAAAATCAGTTGAATTGTACGTTTTTATGAGTACACAGCAAGAAAGTGGAGAAAAGTTCCAGTCTGGTTCTTTGGTGTGAGGCCAACTTCTGTTATTGCAATATCTCTAAGAAGTAATAATATATAACTAATGTGCCAGGGATACAATAAAAATGGCAGTCTCTGTTAATAATTATCAGAGGACATCTTAGTATCAGTGATGTGAAGAGGAAATTAAATAATGTAATTATTAACATAATGATTTCATTAAATAGAGAGAACAGCTTAAATGTTTAATGTCTTCATCCATAAAAAATATTTTTTCCTTCAAACGATTCTCAATTTGGCAGGCCTCTGTTTCCAGACTTCTGTTTAAAAAGTGTCAAGGACACTGAAAAAAAAAGTGTATGTGTTGAAATTCAGGGTTCAGTTTCAAAAAGGATAGTCAATAACATGTGGGTACTGGTTTTGCTTCACTTTCTTGCAGATAAATTTTCTGTGCTTTGCCAACATCTTTTGAGGTCAGAAACCCTAATCTTTTAGAGTACCTTTCACTCTTCGCATTTGGTCTAAATGAAAAGTGTCATTAGGAGATAATAGGAAGAAGGAAAGAGCCTTGGGTCCTTATTGTCCCCCAACCTGTTCACTAGCCGTGGATTCCCAGTGGTTGTGTTCCATTACTTGCAGTCAGAATTCCCACCAAGAGGCCTCTTTCGCAGGGTTACAGCATTTGCCTCATTCTAGTTATATTATTGTGTCCCTTTATTCCTGTAAACCTAGAGATGGTCACAGTTCCCCACTGTTCTTGGTCACTGTGTACTTCATAGCATCTTATTGATGCTCCTATTCTTGGCCATATCATGGTAAACAGTTTTAATTTATAGTCTCTTCAATTAACCCTTTGAGTGTGCGTTTCCTGCTGGATTCTAGACTGACAGAGACTATCTCCATCCTATTTAATGATTTCTTCCCCTATACTTCAAAACTGCATTGTTTTAAGTAAAAAATATTTTAATGTAAGAAAATAGGTCATCTAATTATGAATATAACTCTATTCTATTATTTGGTATTTCAAATATATTTTATGGGGAAGTTATTGCAACAAATCTTGAAATAAAAATACTTCTAAGCAGCAAGAAGTACCTTTATATGAATTGCCAGCATTTTCTTTTACACTGGGGTAAAGCTGACCTTTCCTCAAACCAGTCTCTAAGAGATGACATTATGAAGAGGACATCTTAAACCTCAAAGGGCACTGTTTGGTCTGGTCTCCCTTCAAAGCGTATAGAGTCCAAGATGAAAGTAAACCTGGCACCTTTACCTGAGTCAGTTGGGGGAAGATGCCATTTAATCTATTGGATAATAATGGGAAGAAATCCCAGAGTCATTTCCTAGAATTACTGAGAAAAAGGAGAAAGGGCACAAGAAGCGCCTCCCTTTTTATATTGCTTAATTGGCAGACATGTTTGTTTGGGATCTTTAAAACACAACTTGGCAAGAGATATATGACCACATCAAAAGACTATAGTTTGGACTGCTTACTCTTCCATGAGAGTTAAAGCTGGCAAAAGTACTAGGTTTATTTTACTGCAATTAGTTGGAGCCCAACAAAGAAAATAAACCTTCCTTTATATCATTCCAGTTTTGTATGTTCTCTTGCTAATGAGCCTCAAAGACTACCATTGCCTTCAGGGTAAAAACATAAATGTTTAATTATTAATTAAATTGCTTAATTTAAATAACATGTAAATTCTGCATAAAGTATACAATGGTATTTCTAAGAATGTGATCTTAATGTGATTTTTCAGTGTTTTTTTTCATCTAAGTGGCACCCATTTACTCAAGAAAACATCTAACATGTTATTGATACTCAGGTCCTCAGTAGAAATCAGGTGTAAGTTTGCAGAAGAATTAACATAATATAATATATTATATGAGCTTATATCTTTATATGTAAAAATAGTCAAGGAGTGTGTGTGTGTGTATGTGTGTGCCTGCCTGTGTGTGTGTGTTTAACAGGTTGTGCCTCAGGTTTTTTGTACAAATAGCACAGTAGGACACCAGCCCCATGCAGACAACAGCCCAGGGGTGACACCAGTCCTTCTGGTTTCCTATCGGCAGACAGAGGCCTCTACTCTGGAGCCTTAGTAAGGACCTGGGAACCTTTGGGAGCCTGAACCTGAGCCTGAGCTGGAGCTGCAGCTGAAGCTGCAGTCTGGGCCTTGGTTAGAGCCTTGGCCTTGGACTCTGTCAGGCAGAGCCTGAGACCCTTGGCGCTGAAGGCATGAGCTCATTTCCCAGCTGGGAGTGAGCAATGTAGGAAAGTGGATTGACCTTGTAGCTACTGCCATTTGGTATCTTGGAATTGACCTCCTTGGGCTTTACCAGGGCCTTGATAGCCTCAGCATGTGCACTCATGGCCTTGGTGTTGCTGGCCTGCATTTTCTTCAGGCCTTTCTTGATCTTCTTGGCAAGATGCATGCTCTTCAGGAACCTGGGGGTCCACCCCATTAAAATATTTGTATCTTTGTAATCTGGGTTTTTTTATGCCGTTTCTGTGCTGCTTTGGGGACTGGCTGTGTGTGGTATGGTTCTTGAACTTGGCAATGTCTGCACTGAAGTCTTCAGTTCCCAAAGCACCTGGGACTAAAAAAGAAAGAGTCAAGGTGGGTTTTTAAAATTATTCTCTTAACACTATATTTAATTATTTAATTATGAGAACGATCAGGCACATTGTTAAAAAGTAGGCAAGAATTTAAATAATTATTAACAAATTCTCTTTAATGGCCAAAGTTTCTCTGCTATATATATATCTAACCAAGCTAATTAAACTCATAAGTATGAGACTGGAATAGTAATACTGCTGGCTGAATTCTCTGCTGGTGTAATTAAAAGGTTCTATCAGAGACTAACCTTCAGATATTAAGCTGGGGACATTCTTTCAAAGAAATGATAGCAATAAGGCTTTGAGAGAGAGAGACAACAGTAGAATAAAAGTTCAACATGCCCCAAAGGATTCTGCAGTGCATGATGACTGGAGACCTAAAAGCTAATAAAAGATAAACTTTCCACAAAAGTGCTGTCAAAAAGGAAGGAAAAAAAAAGGTGACTAAGAAATAGACAGCCTTAAGAAAGAAGCCTGGGGCAAGCTCTCTTTTTACAGAAATACAGAAAAAGATTAGAATGAAGATACATTCAACTATCATACAGTTTTATGCCTTATAAAATAAATTTTCTAGAACTGACCTTTACAAAGTTTATTTCTAGTTTATGGCAAATTGAAAATGAAAGAACATTGATACAGCTATCTTAATCCTTCAGTCTTTTGTGCAGGAGGCAATAATGAGAAGCTTTTCTATACCATACTTGGAAAACAAGCTTTTATGAAGTCATAGAGGATGATGAGGGAGTGGGTCAGCTAGGGGCTGGATCGTGCTATCTTTCAGTATGTCCAGGGCGACCCAGACCTGAGAGTAGGAAGGAGTGGGCTGCTGGCCCACCTCACCTCTCTACACCTGACGGGAACAATCAAAGTCCTGCTTGGGGTGCAGGAGACCTGCATGGGATGGAGAACGCTTTTCTGATCACAAGCCTTAGAAGTATCAGTTTCATAGGAGAAGTATGTGCTCCGTACTATTATTAGGTTGGAGGAACAGGCAGGACCTTAGGAAAAGTTGCATTCGAGTTGTGTGAGTGAGACTGGTCTATGCCCTCAGATCAGTGAAAATCAGGCTAGTTTCATGGGCCTGTGACCTGTACAGTGGCTCAAGATCTGGTACTCAGAAGGGTCCCCTGCTTGGTTTAATGTCCTGCTGTTACTGCCTTGAAATTCTTAATGTTGAACAAGAGGTCCTGCATTTTTGTTTTCAACTTGGCTGTGCAAATTATGAGGCAGGCCCTGTGATGGGAGAGTCACAAGCTCTTGTTAGTTTATCGTATCCAAAGTGTTTCCTACTGTTTAAGAGGTAATTCTTTCTTCCTCTCAAATTGGAAGAATGTGTCCCAAAACACCCACTTCTGTCTCTTCCCTCCAGACTTTATTCAGAGCTCCAGCACCTACTTAGTGCGGCATTGACCAGGGATGTTGGAAAACAGTCTTTAGGCACTTCAACGAAACCTTCGGACCTAAGCCATTTACATGCCTTTTCTTTATCACATTGCAGTGAGCGCGTGATGAGAATCTGATAAATCAGAGCATCCTCCGCAGAAAGTCACATTCCTTTTAAAGCTAAATGAGAGAAGAGGCAGTCAATAAGAAGTTATTGATCCCGGGGGGCTGTTCAGTATGCTGTAAGTGCTATCTCTACCTGTTTACTCTTCTTTTTCTTACAGCCCTTTTCCTATGAATGTTTTATAGTCCCTTGGAGATCCCACTGAGCAGTGAGTCAGGAGAGCACACTGGTCAGAAGGCTAACTCTAAGCTAAATGACTTGAGTACAAGTGCTCCAGCCAGCGCTTCCTAATCGCAGCTTTGAGGACATACTCGCTGCTCTGTGCATCAGTTGCCTCAGGTATCGACTTTGTAAGTTTATTGCGAGATTTGAATGTCTTAATAGATTAACTGCATTTTAAAAATGTAGTGAAGTTTTACATGCTGTTATTATTGTCTCCGTCATGGAGATTTCAAATAGGAGCTTTTTATGCTCTTGATGCCCAAGAACATGTGAAAATATGCCTACCCATAAAAAAACCAACCTTCAAAGATAAGGATATTAGAGTTAGGAAGCATCACAATTCTTAGCAGCTTATTATAATGTTAAAGACAACCATATATCTTAAACTTATTAGTAGCTTCAGGCCCCAAAATTGAAGAGTATGACTATAAAATTAATTCATAGGCCTCTGTAAAAAAAAAAAAAAAAAAAAAAAGTGTCTCTTTCACCACTCTGTGGCCTATAATTGATTGTAATTACCAGTTTGCCCAGGATTGTATTGGTAGGAGGGTCAAAGATTACAAAGAACTTTCCCATTGCTCAGTGGCTAATGGGACACAGCTGCAAGGGAAATAAAACCATATAATTAAACTTTAGTCTCTTTTGTTCCTTTCTTTAAGCAGCATAGTTACAATTTTCATGTCACCGAAGAACTAGAGAAGAAATCTTCATGTGCTATAGGGAGAATGGGTCTTTTGTATGATGAAATCTTATTGATCTTGGACACTTGGACTGGTCTCTATTGTCCTCTTATGGATTAAAATCTGACCTTAGATAACTGTTACTTGATTGCGACATGCTCTTAAAGTACATTAATATTTAAGGAGACAATGAAAAAGATAAAAAAGGAAAGGAAAATCTTAATATTCCAACAGAAAATCTTTATTTTCTTTACTGTTTATCATGCATATTATACCTAATTTTTACTTTTCTGTGAATAGAGGGTAACATAACTAAGTGTTGTCTTATTGTTATCAGCTTATATTATATGTCTCCTCCTCTCATACCATGGAAATAATTTTTCAGAATAATTTAAATTTCCTCACATTCATTATTAATTTAAAAACCTATGCTCAAACAAAATAATTATACAATTCATCAGTGTTCTTTCCAGGTATATCTTATCCTCATGATCAAATATGAGATTACAGGACAAATCAGCTAATATCTAAACTGTGTTATTTCCTACAGATTTGGCTAGTTGAGAAAAAAAAATCTGTAATAAATTATAGTTTTAATTGAATGTTCACTTTGTAAACTTTTTTCCTGATTTTAACACTAAAATATATCCATTGTTATAAATTTAGATGTTCTCTGTCTCAAAAAAGAAAAAGATAAGAAAAGCACTGGTAATTTTCCTACACAGAGAAAACTATTTTTATTGTTGAATATATTTCCTTATATACACACAAATGTATACAACCCCATGCACACTCATACAGAAGGGTTTAGAATGGATGTATGAAATGTATACATTTCAAAAGGATTGTGATTTCACTACATATCTTGCTTTGATAATTATAGGCTATACAAATTATGATACATTACATGAAAAGTAATAGAAAAGAAATATCTAAATGTTCCTTATGAAGCTATGCAAGCAGGAATAGAAGTTACATAATTTTTCATTCTTGGAATTGAACACCATGAATTAATTCATTCTCAGTAGAGCCTCAACCAGTGTAAATATCTTTACTTCGTAGGCCTAAGGGTTCAGGCAGGCTGATTCCTCTGAAGAACAAGAGAAAATTTGGGTGAGATTTAAGTGACTTTTGTGACATTCTTTACTTAACATTGTAGCCTATCCTCTTTATTTTTGCTTCACAACTCAGCCCTAGTCTCCATTTCTTAGGAACACAGGGGGTTTATTCTATCTCTTATCTAAAGTCCCAATAGGGCCACTCCTGGTTTCATGCTTTGTTTTTTAAATGTTGTGCACCTTTACCTTTACCTTTTCTACATCAAAATTTGCATGGTTCTCATTTGCAACAACACGGATGGACCTAGCAGGTATTTTGCTAAGTGAAATAAATCAGTCAGAAAAAGACAAAGGCCATAAGATTTCACTTATATGTGGAATTGAAGAACAATGCACACAAACAAACAAACAAAATGGAAACACACGCACAGATACAGAGAACAGGCTGTTGCTAGAGGGGAGACGGTGTGGGGGATGGGTAAAAAGGGTGAAGGGTTTGGGAAGTACAGATTGATAGTTACAAAATAGTCTTGGGGATGTAAAGTACAACATAGTGAATATAGTCAATAATCTTGTAATAACTATGGTGCTGGTTGTGAAATGGAAATATCAGGGAGAACACTTTGTAAAGTATATGATAGTCTAACCACTATGCTGTATACCTGAAACTAATACAAAATAATATTGAATGTAAACAGTACTTGAAAACATTTTAAAAAATTTAAAAAAATTTACATGGTTCTTTCTTATCCAGTTGTCCCTTGGTACACAATCACATTAAAAAATGTGTATCTCTTGCCCGGCTGGGGTGATTCAGTGGTTGAGTGTCAGCCTACGAACCAGGATCAGCTCTCAGTAACTCTGCTCTCCATGTCTCCATTCTCTTCAACTTGGAATGACTGCAGGAGCCTCCTCACTTCCCTGCCATCTGCCTTTGTCCTTATAGATCAATGACCAGGGCAATGGCCAGAATAACCTTGTTAGGACTTGAATCAGATTACATCATTCTTCTGCACAAAACCCTTGAAGTCTTTCCATCTTATTTGGAGTGAACGCAAATTTTTTACAATGTCCTTCAAGGCCCTGCATTATCTGCCCATCATTCCTCTGACCTCATGTTTTAAGAGGCTCCCCTATGCTCATTTCATCTTAATAAACACAGAAGGCTGGTGCTCGCTTCAGAGCCTTTCCAATTTGCAGTAATTCTCCTTGGCATGTTCTTCTCCCAAATAAACATATGGCCCACTCTCACACAGTCTCAAATTTTGATTCAAATGCCACTTACTCCAAGATTTCCCCCTTATACTATAATTAAAATTGAAAACTTTCACTTTCTTCCCATCTTCCTATTTTTATTTTCCTCGATAGTAATTAATATCATCTAACATGCTGTAGTGAATAAAAATCATTTGAGAAAACTTTTATGAATAAAAGAAGAAAATATGTATTTTAGAATATAAATTATAATTTCAGAACTATGACTTGAGTCTAGAATTAATACATATAGAAAAATGGTTGGACATGGAAGGTAGTTGGAAAAGAGGAGTTAAACTTGAATTAAGGAAAGCTAACAGAATGTAATTTCAGGACAGAGCTAAAGGAGGAAACCGCTAATATGCTACTTAAGGAATACCTCAGTTAATATATCAATAGCTACAGAATGATGCAACATCATCCTTCCAGCTGTGACTTACAGAAAATGTTGGAAATAGACTAGTGGTGATATTTGATCTATTTTTTTATGAGCTAGCGTGAGAGAGAGTTTGAAGAACCTTTCTGACATTCTTCAAGTCATGTCCCACTTGAAGAAAATTATTTAACTCTGATGGTGATGGTGAGGGAGCAGGGTATTGCCCACACCATCACCTGCATTCATCTTAAACTTAGTCCCTTACATGTGAGTTACTGCAGACACATTGAGTTGATCTTGCTCTGTGTCCCAGAACAGAAAGCCCGCCATAGATTCTGTCAGCACAGTGCCATGTAGCACCACCCATCCTTGATGTGATTTGCTCTGGAGATGTCAGCAGAACCAGTTTTCATTACCTACCTTTCTATTTCTTTATTATTACACGTAATGGCAACTTGCTGATTCTTACCAACTTGCCTGTATTATTCTGCTAAATTATACCATGACTTGTGCAAATCACCTCTGAGTAGTTGCTTTACATACACCTGTGTTTCACTGAAGTGGCACTGAGGAAATGGACTAGGTGGTGATGGGGATCTTACAGTTAGCATCCTGCCCTGGGACTTGGACTTTGTGTTACTCACACAGCCAAGCAGGAGGCCTTAACAAAGATCATAATGCAAGCAATCGCAGAATATTGAAATTAAAGGTATTTCAGAGATCATCTTCTCTGGCCTTTCCTTTGAGGCTCACAGATTCAGAATGACGTTCAAGGTCAGTGATGATTCAGGTTCTTAAAAGGTAGAACTGAAAAAATACAATGGCTTATTTCCAGTCAAACCTCATTTTTGCTGAGCCTAACCAATCTGCCTTGGAGATTTATAAGGTTCCTCTGGAAAGACTTGATATATTTTCCATAATATCAGAATATATAGTAAGTATAAAAGAGGTAGAATATTCAGATTTAAGGGACTGGTCTATTGTGTTAGTTTGCTGTTAGAATAACAAAGCATTCCAAATCTTAGTGGCTTACCACAGCAACTATTTATTTTTACTATATAGGGTGTCCCCCAAAATGTATATACACACCGTAAGTAATTATAAAGGCAGTGTTTATTAAAATACATTTCATTTTCAAAATTGAGCTATCAGATGTTACACTGTGTATACATTTAGGGGGATACCCTATATATCTGTGGGTGAACTGGGGCAAATCTGCTTCAGCATGGGGCCAGCCGGGCTTTTTGTGAGGCATGCGTCTGTTTCATGTATCCCTTCATTCACTTTGGACCAGAAGTTATGAGGTACATAGTGTTTCCAGGTAATACTCTTTATTTTACTCAATTTTCCCCCCTTTTTCCCTTATTATGCAATTTAAGTTAATTTTATATCTAAAATATAAGTGAATCTATAATGTAATTTTAGAAACTGTCACGTTGTCTACTGAAAGACTAGTGATAGGTTATAAATTTTAGGAAATCTACAGAAACTTTCATATCATGTCAAAAGACTATTTTAACTTTCTACTAAGTGTGTTCAATATTTAACAAGGAACAGTGCCTGTTCTCTAGGCCCTCACCTCTCCTAATCTGATTACTGTACTTGCCACTTTTTCTCCTGCAGAAACCTACACTCAGCTTTGCCTGTCCTCATACCTCACCTAGTTTTCTTGGAAAGCCATTTACAAAATATTTTAGTGCATAGAATTCATCAGGCCTTAATTGTATAAAGCCTTTATATTGAAGAACAGAAAATATGTATTCCACAGCTGCGGTTGGTATACCAGGACCCAGCTCCACGCTAATCACCCACAGTTTTGCTTGTAAAACATGAATGGCCTAATCTTAACACAAACCCATCAAATCACCTGGAAAAGCATACATTCCACGGAAAATAGAATAAAACTGTCACCTATGGAACCAATTGACAGTGCATTTATTATTCCTATGATCATCCCTTGCAACTTGTAATGCAAATTCACCTCACTCTGAGTGTGAGTAACTTCTATATAGAGTAATAAAAAGGGGTTTGTGGCCAATACTGTCAATGCTCTGAGTATGCATCCTTGAATTCCTAGAACATTTTTATGCACAATGCAAAATGGGGTTTTCATTTTAAAAGCCAACATCAGTACTTTTTGGTCAGGCTGCTAGAAACCACTTTACCTTTGTCCATAGAGAGCCAAATTTGACTGGAAATTTACATATTTCTTTTAATTCAGAGGAGTAGCTTTTAACCAATACCCATGGGCCATAGGAGTATAAATAATTCATATATTTTCCCTCTAGGGGAGACAGGAGCTACGCCATTTCCACAGGTCTTCCTTCAAATGGATCCAGAGTTAGCTTTAATGAGACTTTGCTTGATAATGCCCCCTCACTTACCCCCTTTCCTGCCTGCGCCTACCTTCCTATTTCTCTATGAGAAAGACATACTCAAGATCCGTTCTCAAGCATGCTCTGCCATTTTTTCCTGTCACATATTAGTATGGTTCTGTAGCTTTTTCAATAAATCCTTTGTTTTTTAACAAGGCTTATCATTTCCAACTGGCTATGCTGCAGTTTGACCTAGTTATTATTTTTGTAGCCAGGAGAGATAGATGTCAGGCCTTGAGAAAGGAAAACTATCAGTTTACCAGGCATCCACCACCACTGAATCTTCTATATTATCCTCAAACTTACTCTATCCTCTTTATCTTACAGCAAGTCATTCTAGCAGACAAAGAGGTATGGCATTTTTTAGTGAATCCACTCAGAGGTCCCTCTCCCAAGTCTCGAGTCCTGCTCCTTTCCTATTGGGCCTGTGACTTGAGCAAAGGAGACACACTGAGGCTCTGGATTTAGGCCTTTTGGTGGTTCTGTTACTTTAACCACCAAACCTATGCTTAATTAAGATTATTGATCTGGTTATAATAATTGACTATAATGGGGATGACTCTTTGAAGCTTAGAAAAAGTAATAGTTTATATTAAGTGAAGCAGTGTTGCCAGAAATGCCCTAACAGAGGAATATGAAGGTGACCTAAGAGAGGTGGTTATTCTAGAATCTAGATGGAATAATTATAAAAGACCCAACAATCTCAACCTCCTCCCCTACTTGTCTTTTTTTTTTTTTTCTGTAATAGGGCTCAGAAGATACAACCGTCACTAAGGCTATAAGGATTACTTTGATGGTAGAGACACTGGCATCATAAAGAAGCTCAGTGTGAGCTGTTCTCATTAGATTAGGGTTAATGATAATGGTTACACTTATGAAACTGGGCTCTCTAGTGGTAGTGAGCATAATAAAATTCCAGAATAGTAGACACTAAGTGACAGCATTAAACTTGTAGAGAATAGGAACACTGAATTACTAAAATACACAGGACACTAACCCCTAGGTAGTTCCAAGAAAAAGAGCCCATACATTAAAAGAAAATATGAATGTGCCTTAGGAATGACCCTCTAACACAGTGGTTAGTGTATATGGTGGTGATTCCTCCAATCTTTCCCAAAAGATCCTATGGTCATTCCCCCACATTGCTGTTTTAGACGTGGCATCTTTGCTAAAACAGATCAGCAGGACCTCTGGCACTTGGTATGCAAATTGATCTACAAATGAGTGTTCTCTTTAATACTCTTTATGAAAAAGAATCAGAAGTAGTTTGAATTCATGTGGAATGGAGGAGCCTACAGATTTATAGACTTTGCTTGATATTATACTCTCATTTGACTGTATTCTTTTCCAAGTTCCAATTCTCCTCTTTCCTATTGTTTCTGCTTAAGATCACTTTCTAATATTTTGCTTCCATTTGAGTATTTATCTCAAAATCTGTTTCCATTCCATAAATCAATTTTGAAAGAAGTTGGGCAATAATGAATAACTGAAAAATGAATGAGAACAAACATTACCCCACATATAATGAGATATTTCTGCTCACAAAAAAATGTATTCATTTTGGTCTTTTTAGCAGAGCACTCATTCTTTGGTTCTTTGCCCATAGAAAACATTGTCTCTGAGAACCAAGGAAATACATACCTCCTAGTGCACTGTACACTAGAGTTGAAGGAGGATTTCTTCTCTCTCATGTGTGCACACAAACATAGAAACAAACAAACAAAAAGTGTAAATTGTCTATGAGTTGTTTTAGGAGACAACAAAATTCCCTAATTTAAGAGAAAGGCCACCACTGCTTAATGAGTGAACTGATAGTACATCCCTTGGGCACTGCAGAGCTCATCAAGTTTAATTTGTCAGTGTAGCTAATAGCTCTCTGAGGACTGATAAATCTAAAGTCAAAAACAAAAGGCAAAAGGCAGAATCAGAAATGGCAGTGGCATCCCTGTGGCCCATGACCATCATGACTTTATTTGAGCAGGACCTCAGCAGTCCATTAGAAGTCAGCCAAGTGTGTCTAGAATTAGCCCGAATGCCTCCAGCAGGATCTTGAACAAAGGCTACTGGCCAAGAACCTAGTAAATGTAAATGAGGCCATTTCCCCCTCCTCATCAGCCTTTTTCCTTTGCATTGCCTTCATACAACCTCCTAGATACTCCCATTTCCTTTCATTTGACCTGGAAAGAGTGATTACAATGGAAGAGAAAGGACTATCTATGTAAAAGAGCTTGTTGAGGACATTTTTTGTTGTCTTACTTAGCTGCCTTTTAAAAATTATAATTATACTGGGCTTTTTATATAAAAGTGTCATCTAATTCAGAATTTTCTCCCTGCCTCCTTCGAAATACTAATATTTTGCATATTATAACTAGGATTAACTGACATCATATAGTTGGGTGGCTGGTGAGTATTAAAATAATGAAAAGTTGCTTTCTGGAAGTTTCAGGGACAAAATGGGGCTGCAGTCATTTTTATAAACTAAAGCAAGTTGCAAAAATTGGGTATTATCACATTGTGCCTGAAGGTACTCCTGCTTTTTTGTAATGACTGTGCTAGAATCCAAAGAATGTTTTTCAGAAGAGGGTAAACGGGGAATAAACGGTGGTGGAGGCGACTTGAGTTGGGGCGGTGAGCACACAATACAATATACAGGTGACGTTTTATAGAATTGTACATCTGAAACCTATATAATTTTATTAACCAATGTCACCCCAATAAATTTAATAACATTTTTTTTTAAAGAATGTTTTTCAGAAGAGCAGGCATACTTCTTTCTTCCTTTCTTTCCCTTTTGCTTTTTATTAGCTACTTATGAACCTGCAGATCCAGTACACACAGCCCTTCATGTCCTTGTTCGTAGAGTTTGTGGATACATTTCTATGGAGTCAGACCTCAAGCTTGTATAAAAGGGCCCACTCATTCCTTCTGTGGCTTAGTGGTTTCTTTTTAGTTTAGAAGAAAAATGTGAAGATTTACCCCAGGCAGCAATGGCAGTAGTAAATCCACATTAAAGCCAGTTCATCTTTTTTTCTTTAAAGAATTATTTTCTCACAGAAAAGAAAATCCCACTATATTTCCAACTTTGATGCACAAATGAATTTGGGTCACACTTCGTATCTACTTGAGTTCAGAAATATAAAATACTGGTAACTGGGCATTTGGTTGTCTTTGACAGCAGCAAGTCTAGCTTCCTGGAAACTATTTGCTACAGTTTCATTTCACTGTAAAACTTAGAAAGAGAGGCTTACTGCTTTTCTCTGTTAGTTTTAAGGGTAATGGTCAGCAGAGAAAAAGTAAAAAATACGCAAATGGAAACCCTTTATTTGTTGTTGACACCACTTCAGCCTTTGTCTAAAGGTTCAGTGTGTCAGACACAAGGAAAAAACTTTTAATACTTAATGAGGAGATATTAAAATAGGTTGATTGTATGTCATGCAATATTTACAGCCAGGCTTCGTTTAGTTTTTGCTTACAGTAAGGACTACACCTTTGCAGGCATTACCTTACTCTCATAACCTTGTACGGAAAGCAGTTCCATCTCTGGGCCAGAACGTTTGTGGAAGGCACGCTCGTCAGTCACGGAGCACAGACAAAGAAAAGGCACAGCCCGTGATGCGGTCAGCAGGCCCCTTCCCGAAGCAATTCCCTGCTTCGGTAGGAGCGGAGCATCTGCCTCCATCACAAAATGCGCAAAAACATCCAAGCAAAAACTCATCTTTGTTTTTCTTGCAGATTGCACAGTTTATCTCCAATAACACACACGTTTACCGTCACCAAGGCTCAGTGGAATAATTATGAGTATTTACAGAATAGACCATGCAAAGCCATATGCTGTTGGTGGAAAAAATGTGAAAGAGATGCTGAAAACCAGCATAAATAATAAGACTGCAAAGTCAGCCACTTACAGTTGAAGAGCATTAGGAAATCACAGAAGCAATGAGAGTGGCTGAGGGCTGTAAACAGAGTACGGATTTCCATGAAGCAGAACTAGTTTAATAGGAGAGGAAAGAGACTCCAAAATTTCTGTTGAAAGTCATAGAGTTTTAAAAAATAGTTATTAAAGGGAACAGCTAATATAAGCTATAGCACTTTATATACATCACCGTATCATTTTAAATCTTTAAGGCTGGAAAACCTTAAAGCAAACAGGAGTCTGAGGATGCAATAAATGAATCTTATTTAATTGCATTAGTATTAAGAAGCACTGCCATGCCACTGTAAGGTAACATACTAAAAAAAATCACCTATTAAATTTCATTGACTTTTGCAGTTTACAAAATACTTTTCTACATAGGTTCTCATTTGATTCTTTCAACAGTTGTTGTTAGACCCTTATCCTCATTTCATGGATGATAAAATAGATTCAAAGTGTTTAGATGATTAGTCCAAGATTACAAATAAGTAGCGACAAAAATTGGGCAGGGTTCTGACTTGTACCAGATTAGGCAACTGCAGAGTACCTGAGATATAAAAAGAAATGAAGTCTGTCAGAATCACAGAACTCTATTCAAAGCAAATCAAAACTCTTTGAGGAGCCAAGCTGAAAGGTGATTGAAGACACTGAGCAACATGGAAGACAAATTTCCAAGACATAATATTGGAATTAGTGGCCAGGGGAACATTTATAGCCTAAAGCAATACCTTTGTTTGGACTCTTATTAATACTTTTTAAAGAGACTTTTTGTGAGTTTATTTTAGCCAAACTATCAATAATTGTCGGGAAGCAAAATCTCATTGGATTGAGATAAAGCTCCAGAAAATGGCAGTTTTGCACCTTATTTTATACATTACAATCAAAAGAGAAGATGCAAGTGGGTTACATGAAATCCACTGGGGATAGAGAAGGGAGGTGGGAGCAACCAAAGTGGGGAAACCTCTGGGATCTCATTTTCCATGTTAATTCATTTTAAAATTAAAACATTTATCTGCCCTTGATCTTTCTTAATTTTAAACCAATTCCAATTTCTTTCAGAGTTTTAAAGCAGATTATTTTTAAATAAGTCAGACAGTTTAAGAAACTCAGCTTCTGAGACATTTATACTATCTTCATCACTGTCCCTCTGACTTCATTGCCCTTTCCCCCCTCTCACTTACTTAAGATTATCTGTCTATTATCTGCTCCTTCTACAATGATGTAAGCACCATAAAGGTAAGAAATTTGCTTTTTATCTTTTCAATCATCACTATAGTCTCAGCACCTAGGGGTACACCTGGTATGCAGTAGAAACTCATTCAATATTTCTTTAATTTATTAATAAGTACATAATTAGTTGAATTATGATTTCCCCCGTCTTTTTTATCAGCTCGTTCTTTTCCTTCTTTAGCTCCTTTACTGTGTAGATTCTATAACTCTTAATTGTTTGGATTTTAGTCTCAGGATTTTCTTTCTCATTAATCTTTGCCAGTGTTAATTCATGATTAATTGTACTGCATTTTATTTGCAGTATCTTTTCCATTCCCACTGCCTACTCTTAATCAATGTGCATGCCTCGTGATAGCAAATTCCTTTTTTTTTTTTTCCTGACTTACTCTCTCTAATTATTCAATGCAGCCTGCAATTTATTTCCACATTACTATTCTTAGAATGCCATTTTAATCAACCCACTCCATTTTTCAGGAATGGCTATTGGCTCCTGATTCTTATCAGATGAATTACAATTGAGAAAAGAGAACATGCCATGGCTGATTTCCCCACCAACACACAATCCTTAAAATATTAGTTTGCTCTCTTGATTTATCAAAATTTTGTCAGAATCAAAGAGGTACCAGGGCAGAGTCAGCATAAATGGATACCATTCTCCTCCACCCGCAAGACTCAAAAAGAAATATATACAATTTTTATACTATTCACCTAATATAGGTCTTATCAAAATGAAATTTTAATTATTTTGTGGCAGCATGAAACTTACATCATTTAAGGGTTATTTTAGTTCTTAAATGAAAGTGCCAGCAAGGTCAAAGCTATGGATTGCCCCAGATTTACTGAATAATATATCTGCCTGCAGCTTTCCTGCTTTGTGGAAATTATATTTCCCTGTCACTCAATACTCAACTCTGCTATAATACCCTCAAATAATAATGGTTCCTATACTGTGTTTTATCTCAATGAATCCATTTCTACAATGTCTCGCTCCTTGAAACTTGGTGAGTCATAAGGTGCCATAGATCCTGGAGGAAACGAGGCTGTAAGGCCTGTGGGATAAGAGCATGGACTCTTGAGTGAGGCTGGTTCCGCCACTTAATAGCTATGTGACTTCAGGCATGCCTCACCACTCTTGAATATATAAAATGGGAATAAATGACATCTTGTTACAGCACAGTTGTATTCTTTTTAATTTAGAATTATTCATTGAGATCAGCAGTACAGTAATGACTTCTCTAACACCCTTTGTATTGTGTAATATATCCCTTATCATCATCACAAAATAGTCTACTATTGAACAGCAAATTTCAGAGTATGCCTGCACCAAAGATTATATTCTGACCATGATGGAGCAATTAAAAAATAAAACCATTATTCCATAAACATATTTAGGCCCAGACAAAGATGCAGACATAGTTTGAACTACAAAGATAACCAATTGATTTGCTGTCTCATTGCTTTATGCATTCATTGGCTGGTTTTTGTATGTGCCTTAACCAGGGACCAAATCCTTGGTGTATTGGGACAATGCTCTAACCAACTGAGCTACCCAGCCAGGGCTATGAATTCTATACTCACTTTTTTTTTTATTAACTTCCTTAATGAACAGTACCACGCTGACATAGCAGGGAAGTAAGGAAAATCCTTAGAGACCAAAAATGACAAGAAAGTAGCAATGCATAGCACTAAATGAAGTTTGAAATTCACTGTTGCCTTTTGCCCATGTGATCCTGGTGGCTCAGAGCAGAGTCTTCAGACTGCATTGCACGCTCCCAGATTACACCAAAGCTGCCTGGTGGATGGGAGCACGAGCAGTGGCTTTAAGCAAGTTGGTTTCCACATTAACTTCCATCTGTATGTTTTTCTAAAATTCGTCTACTTAAGAATGCTCCTGCAGACAAAGTTCCCAGCAGCATCGCCATTTCTAGTTTTCCTTCCTGCCCTTTTCTAATATAATTCTCCCACTTTCCATGAGAAAAAAAAATTAAGTCAAAATCTTAACCCACCTGAATTTGATTACATTACATGTTTTAAGTATGTCAACAAAACTTCTGTAGAGTTTTAAAAAATAGGAAGAAGGAAAAGGAAATGAAAAAAAAAAAAGATGATTTAAAAACAAAAAAAATAACAAAAAGATTCAAAACAAAACAAATATCAAAAAAAGGACAATCCAAAACAATCTTGTCTGACCAGCCTCTGTAATCAAAGACCTGCCTCAGTTACTTTATTTTGCATTTCAATGAGAAGGTAAAAATATTTTCATTTTTTCTGAGATATCAAAGTTATATCTTTGATTCAAAAAAATATGTGAAATAAGTTAGGTTAAGTATTCATTTAGACTTATAAGAGGAATTTTCATTAAATATTGGCAATAGATTATTGGACACTGAAAAACTCATGCATTGTTTTTGTTTGGGCGCAAGAAGGCTATTACTAGTCAACTAACTGCTCATTTATTTGTGCGTTCACTTACTAACTTGTTTTATATTAACCTAGTTGGAATTTGTTGAGGATTCCACTGTAAATACTGTACTTAGTAGCAATTGTTAGCTCATATTTTGTAAGACCTAATTTATTGGTGGCCCATAGACTCTTACCATTTGCTGTTAATTTCCATTGAACCTTGCTTTATTCCAGCAGTAAGTCATATTCAGCTATGAGTACATGAATTAATTTTTAAGAGACCTATCCATCTCATTAACTAATACATTTCCAGTAAAATTTTATTTTTTATGTTTTAATCAATTGTGTACTATTAATAATCATACATTAATTTAATACAAAAGAACTTTGTTAACATTTAGAGCTTTATAGGGATTGAAAAATCAATTTCAATTTATAAATATAATTTACTTGAAGAGAAGTATAACAGAGAAAGCCACAAAAAATTCATGTGTAAAATATAGCACAATGGGATGACATTCTGTGTAGGAAACATCTTGCAGCTATGAGTTAGTGGAAGAAGGCACAGGGTTGACTGAAACTGATTCAAGGCACTCACATGGGATTGCTTGGATCATGGCCTAAGTGGAATTCTTTCTTTGTTTTCTCAGAAGAGGCTGTATCAGAAATGAGTTTCCATGGGCCCCGTGCTTTCCACCCCTTACAGGGTCTTCAGTTTCCCATTGACCTCAAGATTTCCAGGTGATAAGCAGCTAGTATTCCAGATAGTTTTTGTAAAATGCTGTCATTCAAATCCAGACTTGCAGTATACAAGTTACTCACATGTCTCTTCACTAACAAGGTAGCTCTCACATTTAACCTATAAAGAGAAAAATGGGAGACAGTGTCCATCCACTGGATGGTCCTCTCAATGGGACAATGGGAATATAGGAGCTCATGCCTTCTGTGTAGCTGACTCTGGCCTTGTTAGCTTCCCTCAAATAAAATGTATTGTTAACCCACACCATGGATTGCAGAACATTTGCACAAGAGTTGGGGCTACCCATGGAACCATCATAGCATAGAAAACAATGTAATAATATTTATGAATGTCAAAATATAACATTACAATATATTTTTATGTGGATAATGGTGGGTATTAAATCAATATTTATTGAACACATTTAAAAGAGTAAAGAGTTTTATTCTAAAATTTCAGTTTTAAAACACAAGAGATTGGGTATTTTGCAACCACTTAAAATTTAGGTTAAAAAATTTAGATATCATAGATTTACAACTTATCAAAATTCTTTTAGGGCATATGCAAACAAAAGCAAAATTTGATGAACAATAATCCAGGTATATAATTTTAATTGATCATGCAAGGCTGGAGGTGTGGGTATGGGAAGTTTATAAACTATGTAGAAAGTCAGAACCAGAAGGACCACATGTTCAGTGAAAAGATGAATTAGAACAAACAGGAACCAAAAAAGAAGACTCTGAGGTAACTTGTCCAACTTAGTTTTGTTGTGCGTAACCTTACTTCTCTGAAATTCATAACCACAAGCTACTTCTCATGTAGTTTTGGAACTGTAATCATGTTACCAATGTAATCCCCAAATCTCCAGGCTGAGTATATTGCTGAAAGTGCTTTCAAGTTGATGGTACTCCAGGCGCCCAGCAGAAGCAAACTGAAGCACTCTCTAGAGAAGCATACTTTAAAACTGGTCTCAAAGAATTTTCTCTGATAAATCTCTAAGGAATCTGAGCTTTCAATATAAAAAGACAATATATCAACATCAGAAATCAATAGAAACAACTCAGTATGGAGTAATTTTATAATAATGAAAATATTTACATTTTAAAAAGCAAAAAAAAAGTTTGTTATGATTAAAGAAATAAAGTGAAACCTTGAGAGTATAATATAACACAAGTGACAATCTTCTAGGGCAAGGGAAACAAATGAAAAACTAAACAAATGGGACTACATGAAACTAAAAAGCTTCTGCACAGCAAAAGAAACAAGGAAATGAAAAGAGAGCCCACTGTATGGGAGAACATATTTGCCATGATATATCTGATAAAGGGTTAATTTCCAAACAATATAAAGAAGTTATACAACTCAACAGAAGGAAGAAAACTAGTCAATTAAAAATGGGGAAAAGACCTGAATAGACATTTCTCCAAAGAAGACATACAAATGTCCGACAGACATGTGAAAAAATGCACATCACTAATCATCAGAGAGATGCAAATTAAAACTGCAATGAGATATCACTTCACACCTGTCAGAATGGCTACCGTCAACAAATCAACAAACAACAAATTCTGGCGAGGGTGTGGAGAAAGGGGAACCTGGTGCACTGTTGGTGGGAATGCAGACTGGGGCAGCCACTGTGGAGAACAGTATGGAAAAAAGTTAAAAATGGAACTGCCTTATGACCCAGTGACTTCACTTCTGGGAATGTATCCTAAGAAACCCGAAATACCAGAGAGAATACATGCACCCCTATGTTCAGAGCAGCCTTATTTACAATAGCCAAGATATAGAAACAGCCCAAGTGCCCATCAGTAGGTAAGAGGGTAAAAAAGCTGGGGTTTATTTCATGATGGAATACTATGCAGCTGTGAAGAAGAAGGACCTCTTACCCTTTGTGACAACTGACTATACACAGAATCACCCAAAGAAACATCTAAGGAATGCACTATATGGGAAAGTGGGAAAGAAAAGAGACCCTAAAAGAAAGGCCTTAGGTATAAAAAAGAATAGAGAGCAAATAAAATAATATGATAAATTTACACCTACAATGATTGAGTAAAACTGATCATTTCTGGGCATAAAAAAACCATAACATAACACTAACATAAGGGTTTGCCTTAGGTTGAATCAGTTGATTCTTTTTCAGTTTAAAGTTCGAGAACATTGGCCCAAGTTCACCCTCCAGTTCCCAGATGCCTGACCAGGGCACATCTTACAAGCAGCCCTTCTAAGGACGGCGGTCTGAGTCCCCTTGTTAACGCCTTTCTGTAGATAGCCCAGACCAAAGAACTTGAAAAGTCAATGACTTAATTAGTAAATTTTACCAAAAGGGCAAGCATGTATTAATGTGTATATATTCTATGGTGATTTCATTACTTGGTAACATTGAGGCTTTAAGTATGTCAAATGTTACTCTTAATTTACCACGCTCAACAATTTAACACTTTAGACCAGTGGAGAAGTACAGAGATAAAGGCAGATTTAAAATGGCAGATATTCAAAGTGTACTGATCTCTTTATGGAATTTTGATGACTTGTTTTTTGTACTTAGAGTGAAATTTTTTAGTATTAGTTCTAGAATTTGTAGTTTTGAAACAAAATAGAAATCTTCGATGAGTATTGACTCAGGCAAATCTTGATAATATTCAGCATCCATATCCCATCCTTCCCCAAACCTTTCTCTCATCTATATTATAAAATGGAATGCATTATACAATAAAAATGCAAGGTAATTTATGTCTACCTCTGAGGGTGTGCCAGATGTGGGTGGGAGTGGTTACTAAAAATCTTATTTATGAGAACCATCAAATTTGAGGCTTTGTAGGAAAAGTGCCAAACAGGCAGCAGTTGCATTAATCAATAATCTGATTATTTTTATTAAGAGAATTAGAAAAGTTTTACTGGAAAAGAAGGGAAGTACTATAAACAAATAATAGTTTGGAACTCCAATTGTATTTCTGTCATGATTTTTACTTCTTCAAAAAGGTCAAAGACATATAGGGATCAATTTTAAGTATGTGCAAAGTAATTCAGGTGATGAGGGAAAAACCTTTATATATGTCCTTTTCAATACTTAATGAAGTAAAATTTAACTCATAGATGTGAATGTAAATGATGTAAGTGTAAATGTAATCTTGTTTAGAAATTTCCTGTAGCAATTTAAAATGTTTAAATACCAAACAAATCATGGGGTCCAAATATGCCAGACTCAATGTGATAGCTGGGAACTGCTTACTTTTCACCTTGTATCAGCAAAGAAGACCATGAAAACTTGAGAGAAAATTACTCTGTGTATACATTTGTTGTGTGGAATGAAACACATTTCAATACATACAATTTTCAATTGGTAAGCATGACAAATTATATTGAATATATTTTAATTATTATAAAGCCATCAGCTAACAATTATCAATAAAAATCTATCAAATGTCTGAATTTTATGAAAAATTGTTAAATTATTATAATAAATAAATTAAAATATACACATTTTTTGTTGAATAAAAAGCACAAGTAAGAAATATTGAACATCAACAATGTGTAATTAAGTTAAAGTTTGAAATAAAATTAAATCTCCATGTATCTTAATAGTTTAAAAGTGCCCAAATCAAAAGATATACACAATGCAAAATTCAGAATAAATTCAGCTGAATTTAATGGCATATCTGATTTTCTAAAGGGTCTGAATTTAGCAGAACACAGCTTTAAGTGTTCATTTCTCCATGACTAGTTTAATCAAACTAATTTTAGAAGTGTTGTTTTCCCTCCTTAATCTCATTAACCACCCTACATAAGGAATGTTTCCATTTTGTTTCTCCAAAATGTATTCACATTGAAGCCTTAGAATATTTAAATGTCTTCACATGCAGTTGTTTACACTTCCCAGTCTAGATATTCATAACTTCACTGGTAGTGAGAAAAATGGTAATGTTTAAGTAATAGTGTATTTTGAAGAATTATCTTGTGGGGATAAACACAATTTCTCTTAAAGTGGTAGACAATTCGAAGTGTGGCATATATCAGTCAATAATAATCGTTGAACTTTAGAAAATGAAACAAGGGGAAGACAAACCTGTTAAATGAAAATACGTAAATTATTTAGAAGTAATTGAGCAAACTATGCAAGTGGAATTGGAATTGAATGAAATAATATTTTTTAAACATTGTTAAGCATTTGAATGGCTAAAATTAAGTGGATGTTGGGGCAGTCTTCACAGAAATGTGTAAGGTTTAACCATCTTCTTAAGGTAATTTATTTTTTGAGAAAATTTTGCATTGTAGAAGCATGGAAATATCTATAATCTTTTAAACCAGTGACTGCCCACTTATAAGTCAACTTTAAAGATTTTTTTTCCCCTCTAATTAATTACTTTGGGGATGGCTGAAGGCCATTAAACTAGTCACATTTTAAATCCCTAGTAAGCTCTCTAATTACCTCTGCTCTCTCAATTGTTGTACTTTTAAAACATACTGTAGCCTCTTTACTTTTACAATGCAGCCATAAAGCAATGTGTCCACATTTAAAATGCAGTAATGAGGGAGTAGATTTATTATGTTTCAGTTAAGCCAGAGATTTTATTTTAAAATCACTTGAACCTATCACTTAACTTCTAAATTGCTTTATACACAATTCTAGCAAATGTCATGTCATGGGATGATATTGTATTTTTAACTTAAAATAATGCAAATGGCAATTTGAATGTTAAATGAGAGAAATTCCCAGTTGCCATAAGCAGTTCGGACTTCCACTGTAATTTACAGTCATGCAATTGAGGCATTTGAATTGGGTCTTTTGAATTAATGCTAAAGCTATTTTATTATATGGTTCCAAATAATGTGACAGGCTATCATTTGTCTCAATAAGTTGTTATCGGTTATGACTGACAAGCAGATTAGAATAAAGCCAGAAACAGAAATGTGTGATAAACACGGACTGTTTTGCTAATAAATATAATTGTGTAGTTTTTAGTTTCCAGTAACCCAAGGACCAAAGGAACAGACACAGGAGCATGGTGCATGAGAAGTTCATCATAAAAAGTGTCATTTTGTTATTGCATCTGGAGACACAAGCGAATTTTTTCAATGACAATACCTCTATGTAATATGAAATGTTGTATAATAAAAATAATAAATTGCTCTGTTGTCTTTCTATCACCAGGTTGCAGCAAGAAATAAAACCAGAGGAGCCCAAGTAAAAAATAGAAACCACGGTGTTCCAAAGGTCAGTATAATCTCCTTCATTTTCTTTTATAATTGCTCCTATTAAAAAAAAGTTGATTTGTATTATAGTCATAAAATTTATTTAAAGAAAGATAAAGCTATGTGGAGGCTGCTTGTTTGAGCATATGGAATGCCTTACTTAATATACAGATCTTTTTGTTTAAATTTTACATTTTTCCATCATTACTTATGGTGTTTTCTTCTCCTGAAGGTGGCTTTGAAAGGGCAAGAAAACTCAAAAATCAGTTAGCGTTGTCATTAACTCTTAAGAACGTTCTGTAGAGTTATTGATCATTTACAGAAATGATTTTGAAGCCTAAATATTGCTCATTTAAAATTTTATGCTTGTAATATAGTAAATAATATGAATAAATATCATGCACATATCATGTATGTGGCCTGGAAAAGATTAAAAAAGTATTTTCAATTATTATTGGTAATACAAATGAGCATAATAAATAATAAATATAATGTCTTTGTAGCACTTATAACAGTTACAAAATAATAGTTTAAGTAGTTTAATATCTACCTCCCCATTAGATTGCAACTTTTACGAGTGCAGTTTTACAAATATGCCCTTCACTGCAATATTGCCGTTATATGACATTGTATGACAGAATCTGTTAATATACCTTCAATAAATGTTTATTTAATTAATGAATGAAAAAATAGTTACCATTGATTGAAGCCTCATTGTGAGTAAGCTGACTACTCAGTTTCGCACCTTGGTTCTCGGATCATGCATTCTATTTCGTGGACAAAGCGTTATAATGTGTTTGTTAATTTACATTGTTAATTTGCAACGTGCAGAAATCCTTTAGAGTCAGATAATTGCTGAGAATCGGCAAAGCATACTCACACAGGCTTTAATGATGGTAAAGGCTATGACATGGCATTCAAAAAAAGAGCAAGCAAACAGAAAGTTCCAAAACCTTTCAGGCACACCTGCCTGGGGCCTTTGCACAGGATGAATTTCCTCTTAGGATTATGAATGACCAAAATACATGCAGTCTACTTTGTTCTCAGGAAAGCCGAAGTATGAGTTTACTGACGAGTTTTCGTACCCCGCTGGTGGTACAAACCACCATTCAGGAAGTTATCACAAACAATGTAAACAATCGCGTCCAGGGTCCCTCCAGGGGACTTTCAGACTTTGACAGATCATTATAAATCCCACGAGCTACATTTTGTTCTGATTTTGGCCATCTGTCAGCACCAGGACTCCAGGCACCCCTGGAGAGAAGAATCCATCCAAGAAGGACCAGCTTCCTTGCACCAGGCGTATACCACACCCCGAAGGACAGTTTTGCATGCTTGTAGGGGTCATCTCCAAGCTGATACTTCACAGGCAGACTTCATAGGTCAGTTTTATTACCCTAGTCATCCAGCAGCTTCTGGATCGTGTGGTATTTAATAGGACCATGGCCCCACGTTCGTAGGCGCACACTGACTCTCATTTTCTGTAAAATAAATGTTCACTCTCTTGGTCCAAGATGGCTTTATGTGGTATTCCATTTCAGAAAATCAGATACTCAAATAGCATGCCATCTTAACACCTTTGAAATTATCTTCAGATAAATTTGACTTGAGTTTTTGCTTTTTTTCAAAGCCTGTAGTCACCTATTTAGATAATCTTTTGGTTTTGTCTTACTGGCCATTACTCTTACTTATAATGTATGAATCCTATTCTTTTAACTCCAGAAGAAAACTTTCTCTCCTTATAAAATCTCATTATAATTTCCCTTATAAAGAGACATTTCAGATTCATTTAGTGAGAAATATTCGGTGTGCCAACGTTTAGCCTAACTTTCTCAATAGAAATTGCTTAAATATGTTATTTGGTTTCTAATTGAGTATCGGGAAGTAAGATGTTATAAATTTTTCTTTGATCTATTTTATATTAAA
The DNA here is from genome assembly GCF_054644295.1 of Miniopterus natalensis. Lineage (NCBI taxonomy): Eukaryota > Metazoa > Chordata > Mammalia > Chiroptera > Miniopteridae > Miniopterus > Miniopterus natalensis. The sequence goes on along the minus strand of NW_028269912.1, from coordinate 195,372 downwards.
TATTGTCTGTTCCCAGACTGTCTGTCTAACCTGAATTATTCAGCTCTCCACTCATTTAGCAGTAGCCACACTGGGAACACCAAGCATGTCACTACGACATGGGCTTTGCACTCACTCGTGTCTGTAGCTGGAATATTCTTTTCCTGTGTATTTGTCTAACTTGTGCCTCATTTCACTCAGGCCCCTGCTGGAACGAACCCTTATCCGAGAGAGTCTCCCTGACAATTCTGTCTGAAATAGCACATTGCAACCATTCCTCAAGCCTTACTCGGCTGCTTTCTTTTCACTGACACTATGTTTTGGGGAGGGTTCCATGAACAGCCACTCATTTGGTAATTTGATGAAAGGACTCACAGCACTCAGTTGTAGTTATTTTCAAGGTCATAGTTTCTTACGTAAGAGTTTACAGAGCAGGATCGATAAAGGAGAAAATGATGAATCAGGTTGAGTCTGGAGGAGATGCGGGGCAGGCTGCTGAAGGCCTCTCCCTTAGGGGTCACACAAACTATGCTGGTCCTCTAGCAACAGCACATATGAGGTGTTTCTGCTCAGGGGAAACAGCTTGAGTCTCAAGGCGCAGGCCTCCCGCAGAGGGCTGCTCACATAGGCCCATGTGCAGCCAGCCACGACTACTAAAACTCCAGACCCAGGAGGAGAGCAGGTGTCCAGCATGTATCATACTGTTTCCACAGACTGGAAAGACAAGCAAGTATGGTTCACAGGTTTTGAAAACACCCTGACCAATTAGCTAGTAACATGGAATTCTCCAAAGGCTAGTTCCCAGGGCCAGCCAAGGGTCACCCGCACCAGCCAGCCCTCCCGAAGATGGGAAAGAGGTGCGACATCAGGTCTGCTGTGTTAGCTCTTTCCTGCCCACCTTCTCATCAAATGACCTATTGTGTGTGTATTAGTTCATTGGTTTAAATTGTCTACTTCTCCTGCCAGACTAAACTCTCTGAGGACAGGGACTTTATCTCTTATGTTCAGTACCGTATCCTTTATGCTTAGTGTAGTGATTGGTACAGAAGAGTCATTTCAAAACATTTGTTAAACACAAACACTAATAAACACTCATTGACCTCTGCCTGGGGATTAAAGTAAGTTAGGGTGAAAGACAGAAAAGGCCGCAGAGGGTGTGTTGGGAATGATACTTTATAGGCACTGAAAATGAGAGACGAGTCCTTGTGCCTCATTTTGCCCCTCCCCCTGCAAATATGAAAATTCACTCCCAGAGAGTAACTGAAACAGAGAGGGTCACATTTACAAAATGTTAGGAAATGTAAGGTGATCATAAGAAGAAAAGGGAACAGATGTTCCCCATATTTTCTAAAAAGGACTTTAATTGTGAATCATATTCATATAGGACATAAGAAAGGTGGTCAGGCATGTCAGGCGGCTAAAGTGCTTACTGTGAAAGGCTTTGAAATCTTTATAGAAACCATCACAAAAAGAAAAGATCACTTTTTATTCTGAGTTCTTTAGCTCTGATTATACTACATTATGGGCTGTAATTTAAGCTTCCTGAAACAAAATTTATGCTCTTTGCTGGATCTTGAGTTTAAGGATGTGAGGTGTAGGTGATGGAAAAACCCAATGATAGAAAGTAAGGATGGGATCAAGAAGAATGACAGGCATCTCCCAAAGAATCACATACTTAAAAAATAAGAAATGCTGAATTACAAATGTTGGAAGGAAATAACTTTTATAATTATTGTAGTTGAAAACTATAATACATGGTATCTAAAGGATAATTTACTTGAGCTCAATAAACATTTATTGCTATTGCTATATATTTTTAATCTGTGAAAGTGATCTCAATGAAATTTCACCAGGAACTTTTGAAATAACCTGTGCTTAAAGAAAATAGCAATAAAAATCAGCCTTTAAAGCACCTGAAGAGTGTCTAGATTTTGTTATCTACCTGTGTGGATTGTTCTTAAAGTTATTAAAAACAAAACAAAAACTCTGTAAAACTTTGACAAAAGTGTGCATTAGAAGTGATAAAAAGCAAAAATACCTGAGCTGTTCTGAAGACATCTCTAATCTTTAAACACAATGAAACAGAATAAATGAACTTTCATCCTTTCTTTAGAAAGAACGAATGATTAGCAATAAGCAATTTTTCACAGAAAATACCTTAGTAAGAGAGCAAAGAGTGCAAACCTCCTAGAGGCCTCAAGCATTCTCTCAGCACTTTCTATCCGTTATACTCCTGTTTTATACTCTCTTTAGTCACAGTGTTAACTATTTTCCTTAAAAGACAATTCAGAGTCTAGGAACATACAGAGAACATAAATACAGACTTCTCAAATTAACCAAATAAAAACTTCCCAGTATCCTGTTCAAGCCTGTATATTTTATAAAGACAGTGGGAATTAAAATCGGTGGTATGCATTTTCTGGAGACAGGCTGTCTCTTAAATGTTAATCTGAATGAAAGTGCTAATTTAGAAGCACAAAGAGGTGTAATGCACGGTTTATGCGGCCATGCTCATTAAACCTTGTGTGTTACAGCACCAGTCCTGAGCCCTGGTCAGTTTTGGAATAAAAAAATAGTCAAGAAAAATAACTAGAATTCTTAGACAAAATCACTGTGTGTTTTTGCATGCTCTTGGAACAGAGGACGCTGTTCTAGGAAAGAACTGTACGCAGATGACATGGAACACTCAGATATGCTCAATTGTGATCATTAAAAAACTATTGGACTTCTCATGAGAATGAAGATTTGCCTCCTGGCCTGAACCTAATGAAGATAATTAAATTCTGCATACCTAAAACACCTCTCTGATTCCAGCTTGGAGAAGTCATGTCTTTTCTATTGCATACTGTTGTTCTAGGATCTGGAACTTGCTGTCGTTCAGCCCATAGATAATTGCATTTTAGTGGTGGGCAAAGTACTATGCTTTATATGCTATATAGTAAAATGCTTTCATATGAGAATTTTTATCATAGTTTTGCATTATTAATATGAATATTTTATTTTACTTTTTCAAATGACATAATTGAAAATATTATGTATTTACTACATCTTGAGGAAATAAAAATCAGCTAAAAGAGCAGCATGGTAAATATTTTATAGCTGTCATCTATATTTGATATAACCAAAATAAGTTATATAAAAAAAACACATCAAATATAAATGATTTTTCTAAAAATTTAATATATCAATATGTTCTATTACATTATTTTTTCTACGCCAGAGTCTCTTCCCTCCAACATTACTGGTATAGCAGCCAGTCTGCAACAGCCCGTGTCCATGTTTTCTTTCTCAGTTTTAACTAAGGCTTATTTTAAGAGAGAGACAAGTTTCTCCTTCCAGCAGCTCTCTCTTTCATTTCTACTTAAACCAGAAACTCTCATTCTCAGCAAAGTTAAAGCAAACGAGCAGTGAGGAGAATCCGCAAAGGCCGTTTCTTTGTGTTTGCATTAAGCAGTTTCTGTTAGCAGTGCCTTGCCTGCCATTCGGCCTCCTGTTGCTATGTTCCCATCTAGTTAGGATGCTCCTGTCTGAAATCCTTGGTATTATTGGGAATGCAGCTGATGTCTGGGGATGGCCTAGTGTTGCTCAATTAATCAACCAGGTACATCTCATTAGGGTGACTGGCAGCTAGCCCTGGCCGGTGTGGCTCAGCCGGTGTGTCCTCCTGAACACCAAAAGGCGGCGGGTTCAGTTCCCGTCAGGGCACATACCTGGGCTGCGGGTTCGATCCCCCATCTGGGTGCATACGGGAGGCAGCGGAGTGATGTTTCTCATTTTAGATGTTTTTCTCTCTCTCTCTCTTTCTCCCTCTCTCTCTTCCTCTCTCTAAAACCAGTTTTAAAAAATGATTGACAGGTGAATGATGAAGCTTTGGCAGGAATCCTGGTCATGGGGAAGGCCAGCCACCCACACAACAGTACAAGCTTTCCTCTCTGTGGCGCTTTTCCCTTTTCGCCCACGAGGCACAGTGAGCAGGCCACTGACAAGTCCGCCTCTTGCTGGAAGGAAATGTCCAGGTTGAGACTACAAAAATGGTATAAAGTTTAATTGCTTAGATAAGTGTAATTAAATGGAAGTTCTGTAATTATACTTGCTCTTCTCCCAGAGAGGATTACCCCTGTGCTATTGCAAGTCTGATAGTCACCATGGCATGAAATTACACCATGGTCTTAATTCCACAAATGTATGTGTTGTCTAGTTTCAATCCCATTTGCTTTGAATTTCAGTTTCATCTAAATCACAGGTTAAAGGGAACATTCAAAAGCAGCTTTATAAGTTTCCAACAAGGTTAATGAAGTTCAACACTTTAGTTAAATCTGAAAATGAAGGGAAAAAGTATGATGATTATAGTTTCATTTTGAAATCACTTCATAGGCCCAGACAAAATAATTATAATATCTATATCCTATAAACAAATGCAGGGTAATTATGTGAAATTTCTTTCTTTTTAAAAATTTCAGTATACTTTTATTTAGTGCCTGCTTTCCAGGGGCAAAACAGTTTTGAATGGAAATGGCTTGTAGAATAAGATGCGTGTTCTCAAAACATTTATTAGGAATAGCAAGCAGTTGTCCTCTGCTTTCTTCAAATCAATTTCTAATGGGTCCTCTGGGATATCTACTTGTCCTATGTTAGTAACTCTGAAAATGAAGGAAAAAAGTATGATGATTATAGTTTCATTTTGAAATCACTGCATAAACCCAGACAAAATCATTATAATATCTATATCCTATAAACAAATGCAGGGTATTTATGTGAAATTTCTTTCTTTTTAAAAATTTCATTTTCATGTAACTGATTTTTTAAAGAATTAGAAACTTCATGTACAAATAGTGTTTCACAATATGAGTTGGAACTAAGTAAGAGTGGATTATACTCAAGTTTAACCAACTCTTTATGGACACGTTTATAAACATTAGGACTCAGGATGGTATTTATTAAAACAACCTATCACATTCAAAGCCATTGTGTTAGATTTAAACAGTGCTAATCTCAGAAGCGAAGAACTCAGAGGGGATGAAGTAATTTACATGTGCTAGTTACCAGCTCAGTGAGGTCCCTAAATATTGTTCTTTTGTCAGTAAGACATAAGTAGATGTTCTCCTTCTATCATGAGTTCTGTTCTTGCTCATCTAGATGCCGATACAATACTAGAATTTTCAGTATTAGTCTCTGACAACTATTATAAATGAGGCAGAATTTGGAAACACAATGATAGAGGCTTTTTCCACAAATTCTACCCAAAGTGGTGCCAAAATCAACATATACTCTATTTCATTCTCACTGTCATGAGAGAACAGAATAAGACAGGAGTCCAAAAGGTCAACCATATCATTGTTTCTTGCTTTTTAGAACTTATACTGAGTTTTTGAGTAACTTTGGGTGCCCAGTAAGTTTTTTACTGATTTATTAGATAAATTGGTGGATCAGTTTTGTTCATATAACTTGGTAAAAAAAATTTTTTTTGATGAAACATATTACCATTTTATTTGCCTGAAAACAATTCTAATACAGTCTGAAGTCATAAATGATATGACTTGCTGTTTAGGATTAGCTTTTAAACAATGCAGGATGGAGGCATGGAAAGCACGTACATGAGACTGATGTTTGCTGGGTACAAGGAGTTCTTTATACTAATCTGCCCACTTTTATATATATTTGAAATCCTCCTTAATAAACATTTTAAAAAATCTTCTACCTTAGTTGTTGCAAACGAGTGGTGTGTAGGCTGGATCCCATCAGCCAACATTTGACCCATACAGTGCTTAAAAACTGGGAAAGGCCACATCGTAATCTGAGATTCCAGATTTTCTTGAAAAGTCAGATGTGCCAACATTGAGACAGTATTCCCTCATAATAAATACTTAGTACGGAGTAGTGGCTGCTTCCTGTGAGGAAAGACATGCATTTGCTCCAGCCCTGGGGCGCCCTAATACATTACATCTGGCTAGCTTTACTCATTTACTTTGCCTTCCTGGATCTTGCAACCTTTTAAAATGTTTAAGTTAGGGAAAGATTTTCACTTTCTTATTGAGAGGTGCTGTTACTGAAAATCATTCAGTTATTTATTATGAAGAATATGGGCTCCATGTTGCCATCTTCTGATTTTTCAAGAAAATCTGAAGACTTGGCTTATATGCAATTTCCCACTTTACAAATACTGTCTGGATCAAATATCAGTTGCAAAGTGACCAATGAATCAAAATGTTTTTCAATGTTCTTACAGGTGTACCCAAAGCAATCTGACTGTCTATGAAATACAATGGAGAATACCAAGAAGATATTTTAGGTCTTGAAATGCAAAGGAGAAAATCCTTCCTTCTTATCATTCTAGGTTTGCATTGTGGGCATGTGAGCTTTTATATCAGTTATTTACTCATTCAAGATTTGTGATCATTGAAGCGTTCATTCCTAAACTCAACAGTTAATCTTGCTATGCTCCAGTCAAAATCTAATCTGCTACTCTGATTACATTGATATAATCACACACATATACACATAACATACACACACTTAACTGCATATTAAAATAAATTTTCCGTTTCAGGAAATTGTAAAACAGGCATATAAAAGTGAAACGAGAAGAAAGATACCAATGTTGCAGTGAACAGAGTAAGAGAAGACAAGTGAGTTATGGGTGTCATTATATATCATTCATGTTTAAAAGAACTTTTTGTAACATGAATATTCAATTTACAAAGGCTTGTTATAAATCAGCCATCACCAGTGAGAGATTTATCTTGCTTGCCCGTGTGACATAATAACTCATTGCTTTATAGGGAGAAAGCCATAGAGTAAATTGCTAAATTCATTAAAAACGTATATGTTACTGTCTAGGAAAAGATCAACTGATTGAAAACTGCTAACACATCTAATAGTCAATTGTTTCACATAGAAATATTTTAATGAACCTTTATTAGAATAGCCATTTTAGATGCAGTTACAAGAGAGAAAACGTTGCCATGTCAGGTTAACAATTTGTTATAGTTCACAGCAAAAGCTTTCTGGGAGTTCAACATAAAAAGAATGTTTTCTAAAATTTGGTGCTGAAGATTTTTATCCCTTCTAGGCTGAAGGACTTTTACCACCTAGGAGGTATTCAGAATACTACAGGGAATTGCAGCACCAACCCTGAACCCCATTTTCACGTTTGCATTAAGGCTAATAACAGTGCATTTTAAGTTTTGTCCTCTGGCCTTTGGGTTCAGGGGAACCCATTAGTACCCTGATGGAGAAGAGAGAAAAAGCTGCAGGGTCGGTTTCTCTGTATTCATTCAAATTATGAATGAAATGCCAACCATGAAAACTTTCCCTCCAAGTTTACCTAGTACAAATGACCTTTATAAGGAGATGTGTAATTCCTTTTGAATGCCATGTATATCCCTGAACACATACATACATATATTTTTAAAAATAGCCATTCACAGCCCAGCCGGTGTTGCTCAGTGGTTGTCAACCCATGCACCAAGAGGTCACCAGTTTGATTCCTGGTCAGGGCACATGACTGGGTTGCGGGCTGGATCCCCAGTAGGGGGCGTGCAGGAGGCAGTTGATCAATGTTTCTCTCTCACTGATGTTTCTATCTCTCTTCCTCTCCTTCTCTCTCTAAATTCAATGAAAATCATATTTTAAAAAATAGCCATTCACTTTATAACAGTTGCTCTTTCTAGACCATTAAAGAAAATATTAAAAATGGACTTAAACTGTAGTATAAATGATTATTTAATGATTAGTTAAAATTAAATTAGTAATACAGTCAATAAATAAAAAGTGTGAGGCCCATTACAACCATGTGACTTCATATCTCTAGAACAAACTCCTTGTCCTCCATGGACCTTGGGAAACAGAGAGTCCAGGGAATTTTTTAAATTAAAATTTATTTTTAAAATGCAAATTCATTTTTTGGTGGGGATTCTGGACAAAATAAGAGGGAAAAATGCCTAGAAATACAACTTGTCTACAGAGAAGATATAAAAGAAACATTTCTTCTTGTACTTCTTTACCTGACCATTTCTAGCGTTGCTTTCTGTTTCTCAGATATTTCCGTTAGGCATCTGATGGGTGGAGGTCAGCATTGTAAAAACAGAATGATAGGTGTTTCATATTCTCCTTTGAGCTTACTCAGAGACCTCAGGCTACCTTAGGGCAAGGTCAGTGGCTTCCTCATGGAGGTATGTTCATCTCCTAGCACAGTGCTGGGGATCTGTTATTAATTAAATGTGAGATGAATTGATGGCTAGAAGAATAAATGAATGACTAAGCTATGAGTGTAATGACTGAACTGTCAGGTGTTCTTAAGACTGGTGTTTGTAAAGACTGTGATGCCTATCAGGACATGGATAAATAATGGTTGCCGAAGTATTATCATGTCAGTGTCTTACTGTGATGTTTTATGTTTCACGCCAAGGATGTTTCTAGTAAAGCCCCTTGAACTCCCATGCACTCTGATTAGCTCCTGAGGCAAACAGAAAGGACTACAGAGTTTAAGTGAAGAATGTGCAGCGGTGTGTCTGACACGGTCACCTTCTGTCCTGGGCATCTCACTGCCTATAGGGTGAGCTCGTAGAACGAAACCCTACAAAAAGTGACAGGATGGTGACTCTGAGAGGAAGCTGACAGCAGGAGGAAAGAAGGAATTTCTAGGAAAGAAGGAGGCTCCCAGCTCCGTGCGGTGTGGCCAGTGCATTCATAAGAAGGGATAGCAGGGGCTGCCTGCGACCCCCAGCAGCCAGAGGGGCGAGGGAGCAACGCCAGCGCCTGCCTGCAGACCTCCAGCTCCAGGCTGTGAACACTCAAGTTCTGTCATTTTAAGCCACCCGGTTTTCACCCGTTACAAAAGCCCTAGGAAACTCACACACTCTTCTAGTGTCACCTAAATGCTACTTCCTCCGGTAAATCTCTGACAACATTCGCCCCAAATAATAGGCCTACGTTGTCCTCTGCAGCACCATACTTACATTTTCAATAAATATGAATTGAATGAAAAAATTATTAAAAAATGGATAATTTGTTAATTTTTGGAGAAGCTGGGAATACTTGTGGAAAACATTTGTGGGTTAAGCCTTATGCCTATGAATCATTTCCAAGAAGTTAAGAACTATGTAGCACTGAAGTAAAATGTAATTTCATTAAGTTAAACTATAATTTTAATAGTTCCTTTTTTTTACCATGCAAAATAGAGGCAGATTCATAGAGAAGAGGCAGACAGCTCTGGTGGTGGGGGGGGGGGGGGGTGGCTGTGGAGCTCACTCTAAAATATCTCAGGAAAATGAAAAAACAAAATATGGCAAAGATGTTGCCTGAAAACCAAAAATGAAGATATTATTGATATTTTATGGAAGCTGATAAAGGGGAATTTCTGGAAATCTTATTTGAGTGTTATGTCTTGAAGAGTCGGTTTTCTAAATCATAATCAAATAGCACTGTAGATACTATGAAACCATATCAGAGCTTGCACTTACTCAAGACTGTCGCTATTTTCTTTATGAGGAATTGAGGAACACAGATTGAGAGATTTATTCAGGGGACGAGTCAATGGACCTCTCCAGGCTAGGACAGGAGTCCTTTGAATCCATCTCACTCATGTTTCAAGGTATTTTCTCTTCTAAGAGTACAGTACTTGATACACATCTTAATAATACTTAGCAACCTTGTGTCCTAAGCCCTTTATGGCACAAGGCAAAACATCCCATTCAAAAAAAATTAGGAAACAAATTCATTTTTGAGGAACAAAATAGCACCATTAATTCCTAATATGTCTGACTATGTCTACTTCTTTCTGTCTCTGGCTGTCAATGTAGTTTCAGATATCAATTTTTCTCTCACCTGGCTTTTTCTACTAAACTCCCACCTGGCCAGCCTGCTCTCACTTTTGTCCCTACCACAGCCACCCTGCAACCCAATCCCAGTGAGCATTCACACAGCAGCCCGTGTTCTTTCTAAAATCTAGATTTGATCATGTGAATGCCTTGCTTAAAACCTTGAATGTCCTTCCCATTATTTTTGTAATAATGTTCAAAATCCTTAACTTGACTTTCAAAGCCTAAATTATTCTATGTCCCCCCTCCCCACACACACACTCTAAAACTCACCTTGCACAAATCTCTAGTGACAGAGGTGTCTGGGATTCTCAAAGTGGCAGCTCAGTCTTGCTACCTCAGAGTCCAGATAAATTCCCTTCTACCTGAAATGCTTTTTTTTTTCTCATCACCTGATTACTCCCTATGCTTGCTTTATGTGTTAGCTTCCATTTATTTTTGTGTTACCACAAAATATATGTCATTTGTAAGAAAACCTTTTCTTGCCTCTTGAAAACATTGGTTAGACTTCTCTCATTTTCTTCCACAGCGCTTATCACTCCTAATTATAATTATATTTTTATTAATGTGATCATTTAGAATCTGTCACCACCATGAGACTGTTATCTCCTTGAGGGTAAACACCAGGGCTGTTTTGTTCACTGATACTCCCATAGCATCTTGCAAGTGCCAGACTGGATAAGTATATGTTGAACCAAAAATAAAAGGAAAGACAATATGAATTAATTGGTAGTTTTATATTAGCATTATTCTCAGCCATTGCTCCTGAAGTCTGTTTCATGAGAATTACAAGATATCTGTTTTAAAATACAGATTACCAGGCTCTCACTAGTCCACTAACATAGATTCTCTGGGCCCAGGGCCCTACATCAGAGTGCTCCTGATGTGCCCCTTAGTGAGTGGGACCACTCAGCTAAGCAATGTTTCTCACAGCCACAATATGTGAAACCCTATAAGCTTCAATCTCTTTACAGAAAAGTAAGTGTAAAATTATCCAAACAGCTTTCTTAAATGTATGATATGTGAAGAATTACTAGGCTGGGTTTACATGATGTAAAAATGAATAAAATAAGACTGATTTACTTGGAAGAAATCACAAACTAATAAATAAGATTTATAATCAGACAGATTATAAAAAAATGAAATATATTTTTAATATATTGAGATTTGACTTTAAGTCCTGATTAGAAAGTTGGAAGTAGAAACTCTGGAATTTTAAGGCCCCAATTTAAATTGGGTCTTAATAGATAAGTAGGGATAGAGTGAGTAGATTTTCAGCAGATATAATAGTTCAAAGTTGTGGAATCATGAGGGAGGATGGCTGCCTCGGGCCTTGGATGTATAAGAGGTTAGTTTGGAGGGCATTATAAGCAAACCAAAGAACTTTGATATGAAAATTTAATCGATATAATAACATTTACAAAGAAAATGACACTGCCTTTTAGGACTTCGTGAAGAACAAATAAATCCCTTAGTTGATGTCAGAAGCTTAGTTATTTTTCCTGCCAACTCTGAGACAAGTTACCATTTGAGTTGAAAAACATTCTCTTTGCCAACAAGAACATTTTTATTACTATGTATATGAAAATGAAAGCTTCAGTCTTCTAAATTCTCTCTAAGAAATGTCATGTTAGAATTTAAAGTGATATTTAAAGACATCTATAAAAAAGCATGCCTTGTTTTCTTCAAAATTATAATTTATTTTATATGGGTTGCTATCTAGCTGTAGCAAATGAACATTTGGTATCATTGGCATAGAAATGTACCACCATTGTTAACTGGAGAAGGTCCTAAAAACAAGGAATGGGCATCTTCTAATTCTATAGTTCTCAGCTCCACCTATACCTTAAAACACCTAGAAAGCTTTTAAATTAATGGATAGTAGGCATTCAGTATATGTTTCTTGTGTTGATTTAGAGTTCTTTTATTAGTTTAAGAGACTAGCAATAAATAATAAGATCTGTACCAACTATGATAATCTGCTAACATCCAGGGAGAAAGACATTAGAAAGGAAATCTATATTAATATTTTCTGAAACCTAAGGTTTTTGTACAAGCACATTCTTTATTGTATATTCTTAACCAGCCCTTTTCAGCAGATGAAAGAGATGCTTAAGGCGCCTCCATGATAACTTTTGAATTTCTGGTTCTTTTAGGGGAAGATATTTGTGATTGTTTCAAGGATTATAAAGAAAATTATTTTGTTCACAAAATACACAATATTTCATTCTTGCCAAATTACATTAATTGTTGGATTAACCTCCAACACTTTCTTTTTCTTTATATTTTTTTGTGCACAAATATCAGCATTTAATATTACAATGAAAAAAACACACACAAAAAAACAAAAAACAACAACAGAGTAGTATCTGAATGAATTTGTTTCTTTGAGAACGGTGAAGTTCATGCCTGCTGCACATTAGTGGCTCTGCCCTGATGTAATATGTGAGCAGATTACTATGTGCTGGATTAATATTCACCCCTAAAGAACAGAGTCTACAGAAGCTTTATGACTGACTGACCTGCATTCTAAAAGCAGTTACAACGTACATTCAATCCACAGGGCTTTACCTTTCTCCAAAATGGTAAGCTGTTTTCCTGCCTCTGACATTCCTTGGGCATATTAATTAGAACATTTAAAAATCACAGTTGTAATGGCAGACATATATTTCCTGGTGTAGAAAGAAAGCATGGAATGCGTCAGGAAGTTTATTTCAATTCTAAATGATAACAAATAGCTATATATTTCTATACACTTCAGCTCTTGATTTCCCTCTTCTGCCTAATAGGAAAAATAGCCTTTACCTTACTTAATTCACATAGTTGCAGTAAGAATAAAGAGCTCTACGTATATACAGTGATCTTAAATAACATGGTACCTTCAGTCCCAATTCATTTGGCATCCACTCATTCAGTAGATATTTTTTGAAGATGTACCACGTGGGTATATTTTAATGTTTAAAATCTTGACTTAGAAGTCAAACCTTGCTACCACTTCCTGGTTATGTGACCTTTTGAAATTAATTACCTCCCTCCAATTCTCAGTTTTCTCATCAGAAAAGTAGAAGGGACTAGTAATATTTACCTCAGTAAGATGCTGGGAGAATTTAATAGAACAACATGCACTAAAGACTGCACCTACTCTCAGCTAGTGGGTGGGGACTGAGTAATGGTAGCATGGGGGGGTATTCAGGAGGAGGTTAGCACAGCAAGCCTGATCTTCACAAGGGCCTGTTTGCAGAGCTGGCCCTTGGCTGGCTTAGGACACTTGACTTTGGAACATTTGTAAACTGATCAGATCACTGCACCACCCTGACTGCACTGTTTGTACAGAAATGTGATTTATGGCAAGCATTTACTTTTCTTCTGGGAATCTCAGATTTGGGTAGCTGTGGCTAGGCAGAGTGCCTGTGTGACCAGCCCCTAATAAAACCTTGGGCTCTGAGTCTCAAACAGGCTCTCCCGCGTGAAGTGGTACATTCACTGGAGGAAGGAGTGTGCTGTGTGTGGTCCTTCAAGGAACACACAGGAAGCTGTGGCAGGATTCCTCCAGACTGCCAGATGTGTCTTTTCTCCTTGCTGATCCTGTACTGGGTCCTTTTTCTGTAATAATTCACAGCCCCTGGGTTCCCTGAGTCCTTCTAGCAAATTGTCAAACATATGAGTGGATTTTTAACCCCCAACCCAGGTAGTAGTAATGATAAAACAATCTCCATTCACAGAAAAATGACTAGAGTGTTGTTTAGGGGGAAAAAGAGGGAGAGGTGGGGATACTGAAGCCCTGATCCTAAATATCTAGGGAATAACCCATATATAAAACTGACGCTGAGCTGTGATTTGTTAAATAGGTAAAAGTTATTAATGAAATTAAAAAATGATAAATCTCATCTCAGGAGAATCGGTTCAACAAATGCCTTGGTTTCTTTTTGTTGTACTAGCTAAGGCGGCAAAAGATAAATCAAGAAAAAGAAAAGAAAAAAAAAAGACTCAAAAAATCCCCAAGATTATGCTTTTTAAGGAGGGAAGGAAACGTACATTTTCTGAATGTCTACGATGCCTTTATATTTAGCAGGATTAAGTGAGTGTAAATCCGATCCGGAATCATGATGAATAAATGCATATAATAATCCCTACAGCAGTCAGTAAAAATAATAACTGAGAAAATGTGGGGAAAATCAACAAAAGAATGAAACTGATATATTAGATATCTGTTTAATGAGTACATATTTATGTATAATGTATATTTAAAATATATATCCTATAGGAGATAGGGTTAAGTATAATCCTTCTTCTAAGGCTTTGAAATGATAAGACATTCATATAAAACTAAACTATACGAATAAAGACAACTTAAAATTCAAGTGAAATAGATATGGACAATATAAAAGCAAATTACTTATTAAGCAGCTTTTCAAAGTTTACCTCACATTCACACAAGATGTAAATTTATATCCATTCATAATATACAAGAATTTAAGATATTAAAATTTCTGTGTAAAATTAAAATAGTAATTTTACAACTGGGAGGGACCTTAGCAACAAGCTCTTCATTTGCAAATAAGGACTGTTAAAGACTATTAGAGCATCCATAACATTCCTAAAATCAATTCATCCCCTCCTACATCTTTTTCCAAAAAAATGTACTTCTTGTTGCACAATAAACAGATCCCTTAAAATATGTGTATATCTAATTTATTTTTAAAATATTTTAATAGTTTTACAAAGTTTCAATTTCAGCATTAAAATTCTCCTTGCCTTAGGCTCTTTGCCAAATGGTTAATCATAGGCAAACACCTTGACCACCAAATTTCTGCTTTCAAATAATGCTGAAAATTTTTTCATATTGAAAATAATAAAGCCTTAATGTACCTGTTTTATAAAATCCATATATTATGGGTTAGACTGAAGTAATCTGTATAGATTTAGAACTAAGCAAATGCTAAATACTCTCTGCAACTCTTTAATAAATAACATTAATGTAGAACTCATCTAATCTTCAACAACGTATAGCATTTCACGCCTTTAAGTCTTTTTGAGAACATGAGTTAAAGTACAAATTGCCCCTTTGAGTTATAGCGACATGAACACCCATGACTTGAACTTAACGGGGAGGGGTAATCTGGGGCTGGTGTGAGGGGGCCGTATGTGCGTAGATCTGCCCTGGCTCAGGCTCCTAATGAAATACCATTCAGAATGTGACAATTTCTTCCTTACAAACTGTAATTTCCGGTGTCATCCTTCAGGTGGATGACACTGTTCAGCTGGATTATCACTCATGCAGCTTTCTGTCAAAAAAGATTGGTTCTTGAGAGTTATAAAGTTTAAGAGACTGAACAAAATACAAAAAGAGGAGAAAGGAAAAGTTTTGGAGTGTCTGTGAAGCCCTCTCTGGGCTGCTTGGACGTAGGCAGAGCGAGAGCCGTGTCTCTCTCTGACTGAAGATGCAAGGGGACCCTGGCGGTCCCGAGGAAGGGTGTGCCTGGCGAGGGCCAAGTGTCTCTCTGCCTGCCTGTGATCACATTAGAGGGAAGGCAAGGATAGTCCAGGGCTTGGTGGAGATTGTAAGCAGCTCAAAGCAGCTTTAATATTATGTTGGCTTTTGTAAACCAGAATGCATTAAATATTGCTTAACTGAATAAAAAAGTAGATGAGGGTATAAAATGAATTAAAGGAATGCCTGCAGTATTATTTTATGAACTACAGAATTCTAGTACCATTACTTCATAGTTACACTTACTTTTGTAATGGTATTACCAAGTTTAATCAGCCACATTGTTATTGGATCATTACTTTTGATGAAAAATCAGACTTCCAACAAGGTGAAGAATTTTTCCATGTTAAGAATATGCCTTAGAAGTTCTTACAGGTTTAAGGCATTTTTATAAGTAGACCAATACCAATACTTCTGTAGTAATATTGTGAATATTCTCCTAATAAACCATCTAAGTGGTTCTCCTGCTACTGCTTTGGGCATTTTTTGCCTAAATGATGGGATAAGGAGCCTACCCACCACCTTTACAAAAAAATATGGGTCTTCACTTCTCTCTCAAAGTCCCTGCCAGAAACTGTGGGAGCCACCTTGCTACCTGACAAGTGTCTGTACTTATCCACCCCTTCCTCACCTGCACTTCCCTTTGCCAGCCTAGGTTCTCCAGGCTCTATCTGCCAATGTAACATGCAGCCCATACTTGATGACATTCGACATTCGTTCCCTCAGACCTTCATGTAAATATGTGCATGCACTAAATTCAAGAGAATGAAGACAATTCTTCTAGCTTTATACACCAAGTATATTTGAATCTTTGATCTAATGCAATTATAAATCTTAAAGTACTCACATGCATTCACATGAAAAACATAAATCTTATCTACAATGACATTGAGAAGTGACTTTAAGGAATTATATTGAGCTCAAATGCCAAAATTATAACAATTTCTATGCCAGTCACTGCCCTAAGTGTTTTATACGTATTACTATAATTAATATTTGGGACAATACTTTATGGAAGGTATCAATATATCCAGATAAGAAAACTAAACAATGAATTTAAGTAACTTTCTCAACTTATAACTAATTAAATGGCAGAGTCAGGATTTAAAACTGAGCATTCCAACTCTATAATATACACTTTTGGTAATTACACTATAATAATTTATAAGTAAAAATTTTTACTACAGCAAAAAATATACTAAACCATATAGTAGCCATTTTGCTGCTTAAAAAGTAATTCCAGCTCTATATCTTCCAGGAAACATTGCCTCCGTGTCCTTTGTATTTGACATTTCCATGTAGTTCTGGCAAATCAGTTCTGTGTATCATTTTTAGGCCTAATATTTAGTTGCCTGTGTGAGACTGTGACACAGAGAGGGAAACGTTCAAGATGATGGATACCACATCAGTCTGAATTCCTGAGTAACTACAATAAGTAGAGATTCCTGTCAATTTGTGAGGAAATATAGTTGAACAAAAATCGAAATTGTATTGCTTTAAGGCACATACATTTGGAATTGCTTATTCACAGTAAAATCTAGATACATTGCATGTTTCTGATATAGGTATATCAAAAACGTATAAACAAAACATGATCATCAATAAATTTTAATCCTCCTAGAACTTTTGTTAGAGTTTACAAATAACAAATAATTGTATCACATATAATTATGTATTTATTTCATCACTTAATGTGTTACATTACCTTGCTAATAAGTGATTTCTTCATTTCATCACCATTACTGAAGCAAAAACTAAAATGTATGATAAAATATTTAAAAACAGAATAGCTAAGTGGTTTATCAGAAGACTAGCTCACTTAAAAAGCACAATAAAATTTTTATAATGTAATGATAGAACTTAACCAATCCACAAGTATGTAATATCCACCTAATATATGTTCATTACTGCTGATTTAGGAATTAGCACAGATTTTTTTTAAAAAGAACTTTTAGAAAAGTAGCCAGATATCCATAATTTTTTTCAAATCATATTTTATAGAAAAATATTACATATGATGAGTCTAAGTTTAGCAAACAGCTTCTGGAGCCAAGAGCTTTATCACTAATATCTCAATAAGTGCATGGAGCTTGCAATATTCTGTTACTACTGGTTTTAAGTAATTTAAAAATGCAATATGTATTTGTTTAATTTTAAAATGTCAGCTTGATATAAATCATTGAACAGATAATTTTTCCATAATGAAGTAAAAAGATGGATCTCCCATCTCAAGAATTGTAATTTACAAATGTCTATATTTTATCTCTAAAGATGAATAATTAAAAATACGTCAACATTTCTTTGGCTATTTAAACACTTACTCATGGGTGAGTATGTTAAAAAATATTGTTGAAAACAATTCCCTCATAGCACAGTTTATGGAAAGTCGTATTTCTAATCTTCTGAGGGTATCTGTCAGAAAATAGTTTTTATGTCCAGAGATAATTCAAGGCATGTCACTGATAAAATTCTGGACCACATAATCATCCAAATAAGACAATAAGTTTAGTTTTCCAAGGGAAAAGTGTTAGCAACTAAACATTATAGTAATACGCTTTCCAGTCCCACAAGGAAAACAATTACTGTTTTTGCTGTGTAAATAAGAAGAGCTTTCCAACTTTCCAACAGCTCTGTTGTCATTTAGAAACAAGAGCTTTATGTCACTAGCAAAGCCATTTCCTTAAATTTTTAAATAACATTTATTTTACAGACAGTGGAATATATTCTACTTTTTACTTTCTTAGAGAGAAATGTATGGTAACAAGAGTAAAGTTGGTGAAGCTGGAATTGATATAATTAAAGACTTGAACTAAGTTATAGAAATATGAATATTGAGCATATCTTTTTAGTGAAAGTTAGGATGACATAGGCATTTTATTATTAGATAGTAATCCAATGGAAAGGGAATTAGTTATGAATATTTTATTTTTATTTATTTATTTATTTATTTATTTATTTATTTATTTATTTATTTATATTTATTTTAATATGTCTTTATTGATTTCAGAGAGAGGAAGGGAGAGGGAGGGAGAGAGAAACATCAATGATGAGAGAGTCACTGATCGGCTGCCTCCTGCACGCCCCCCACTAGGGATCCAGCCCACAACCCGGGCGTGTGTCCTGACCAGGAGTTGAACCCCGATCTCCTGGATTATAGGTCAATGCTCAATCGCTGAGCCATGCTGGCTGGGCTTTATGAAATATTTTAAAATGAAGTTTGAGAGAGATGAAATATGTTCCCAAACTCTCTTTTTTAGAAAACTTTCATTTTATTCTCTTTTAATAGTAAATAGAAAACGTCATTTTCCTTATTGTCCCTTATCTTCTGATCTAATTTTTTTGTACATAAGCATTGTAGGGAAGAAAGGGCAGAAAACTGTGTTAAAAGGTAAACTGAGGCACATTAAAGTTTTTTTCCCCAGAGTTTATTTGAACATACATCGATTCAAACCTGGTACCTTTGAGCCAGAGGTAGCGAGGAGTGTGCCACTGACAGGAGTTGGGGCAAAGCTTTTATAGAGAAGATACGGAAGCAAAGAAAAGCAATCCTATGACTGGTTAGAGCTTAAGCAGTTGCCTTGCTTGGGAAGGTCTTGGGGCTCTTCCCAATTGTCTGTTTTAAGTTTCACTTTTGACATTCGAGGGCGCTGGGTCAGGTTTAGGTTCTGGTTCGCTCAGGTAGGCCCTCCTGTTTAACCACTGTCACCACTGATATTGGAACTGTAAACAGAGGCTGTTTAGGGACAAATGCAGGAGAAAGAAAGTCATTCCAAGACCCAGCCTCTTCCTCAGCCCTGAGTAAATGTTATTCTGAAAATGGTTACTTATACAATCAATGTGTTTGTCCTCTTCATTTGGATTTTCACATAGCTAGATTAAAAATATATACGTTGTGGGAGTACTTACATATCAAATATTAATAAATCAGATTTTTGTCAGTGGAACAGCCAGTTTGTCGCCTCTTGACTGTGCCAGCTCTTTGGCAGATAAAGGGAAGGACTTACACTTTCTGCTCTAGAGGACCTTCAAAAGTTTGGAAAGATAAAACACCCTAGTTATTACCCAACCAAGGACATCCTGTGACCCCACAAAGCTTGTTCTCTTGAGTCATTCTGACACTGTTTCCATCTAATATTCAAACAATATAGTATACTGATTAAAATAATTGGCTTTTGACTCCCCCAAACCTGGGAAGTGGCATTAGAAATGAGCTTGCAATGGACATAAATGGACAAGAATGTAGCCAATCCAGGGTTTGTGGGTTAATTCAATATTCACTTATTTGCAAAATATTGGCAGTATTTTCTTTCAATTCAAAAATACATATATCTTTTATATATTAACAGATTCTTTCAAATTCACAATATTTAAGAGCTGGACTTGAGTGGCAATCTAATTTAATTCACTGATTTTGCAATAAAATAGGCAAGCTCAAGAGATTTATGAGAGATGTCCAAGGTCACACAACTAGTTTGAGTCAAAGCCTGAACTATAATCTCTATCACCTGGTTCCCAATTTTATGCTTTTCCCATTATGCAATATTCAAAATGAGAGGACAGAGATGGATGCTCTGGATGCTTCAGAAAGGACATGATTCCATGAGTTCTGTGTCATCAATCTCACTTATTGCCAAACTTTTCAGGGGAGCTGATAGTAAAGGAGCAGCATTGACACTAAAAAAATGTCAACTGTCACCACAATTGCTTTTCAGAAGGAATAGAAATAGAGAGCAGTCCCTCTATTATGCAGCCATTATCTAAAATTACTTAATATAATTGCAATGTAACCAGAACATTTCATGGGTTACCAGAAATGCCTGAGATCTAAGTAAATTAAATTTTCTGTTAATCATGTTATTCATCATCCTTTCTTCTTGAGATATTTACCTGAAGGAGTCACAGCTGTCAATATAAGAGAGGCATTATCTAATTAGCATGTGGTCACTCAGACAAGGAGATACTATCATAGTTTTCTCTGTGTCCACAGGTTGTGAGCTGAAAATGGTCCACTTTTTATATCCATTATCTTAGAAAGTAAAAATTCAAGTATTTGGGGTGGGGGGTTTGATGCAAAACATTATCTTATTTTTTCTAAAGAGCTATTTTGGGTTTAGATGTGGCTTTATAAAGAGTACATATTGGAAAACTTCATGTTTAATTAATTTTATAGGTAAAATATAATTTTTCATCAGCCAAGTACTCTGTTTCTAATCTTCATTGTACAACACAATGCTCCATTTAAATATATTATATTTATCAAAGTACATTAATTTAAAAATAAGCTTTTTCCTGTTCAGTAGTGTTTGTGGAGGAAGAGTCTAATACCTACTCATCATATCAGCCTGCCCTTCTAGGTAGCCTATACATGTAGACAGATACATGGATGCATATATACATACTTACATACATACATACATACATAGGTTTGCTTTTTTCTATAATTTTTTGTCTACTTACTACTTCTTTCAAATTATCTTTAAGAAATATTCCCTGATATCAAGGCAGCAAAGAGAACAGCAGGACTAAATGAAAACTAATTTAACAGTGGAGTGGTCAAAGTCAATATAAAATAGTAATTAGGAAATGAGAAATGGCTTTAGTTGAATAAAATGAACAAAACAGAGGGAGATCACAGGTCCAAAATAAATCAAAGATCATTTGTAGCTTAAAAAAGCCCACCCAGGATCTCAACTCATTCCACTTGCACAACTCAGGAGAGATGGTTTTCAGTTCTCTTCCATGTTTTTATTGATAGGAGACCTTGTTTAAAATTTTTACTTCAGTGTTTATCAATCTTTATTATAAGAAAATAGGTTATTATGAACCTAATGCATGGATTTATAATTTTTCTTCTTTTTCATGGCTTTCAATGAAAACCTAATCACATTATTCATATAGTAACAGATAATTTAAGTCTTTCCTCTAATTTGCCTAGGCTAAAGAAAACTCTATTAGTCCTTATTTATCTCAAACCCATTAAAAGCCAGAATTTTTGTGGAAGGTGCTTCTCATTTGTTATAACTAAGCAAATTTTACTACAACTCATGAGATCCAACTGTGTTTTTATACCAAAGTATTAAAATGTTAAGCCTTCCAATAAAACAAATATTTAAATAAGAGCCTATTTGATGGCTGGAAATAATTGGAGAACTTTATCTGGGTTCATTCATTCACTGCTTTATTTTTAAATGTTTGCTGGGGGGTGTATTATACACAGAACACTGTGGAAAAGTATGGAGGTTGAAAATATAAGTAAGACTTGTTTCTTTGTATAACAAGCTAACAAATTAAGAAAATAACTACAATATATACTCAGAGAGGAAGCTAGAGGTGATTGATTATAGCAGGAAAAGCAAACCCTCTTGAGCTGACTGGGGAGCATTTTAAATACAGTGGAAGGTTAGAATTTCAAAAAATGAAAGTAAAGGTCCCAGGTACATTAGGAAAAAATGTGTAAGGCTAAACATATAGACTGGGGAGATTAAAGTTTATATAAAAAATGACAGGGGACATAGGTTATAGGGAGAAGAAACTAGTTTGCTTGAGCTTTACAAAACATCAAAGGGGCTCCATTTATGATGAATTTTCTGAATGTAAGTATTTTGTTTAAAATAAAGTTCAGTGGATAATTTTTTAACATAAAAAAATGAGAATTTTCTTCAGTTCCTGGTAAATTTCAAGCATTTTCACTGACTATTTTCTTTCCCCAGTTTTGAATAGTTGTTCCTCCTGAGAATCCTCCTAAATACAATTGAAGCTTCTCAATCTACTCTTCATATCTCTCGACTTTCAATACTTGTCATCTCTTCATTTCTCTATGATATCTTTTGTGGTACATCTTTACTTATAAATTCTAGCAATTAGTTTTCTCTTCAAGATTGTCTACTAGTCTACAATTTATTTCATATATTGATTTTTTCAGACATTTTGTTTTCCAAGATTGCCAAGAAAAAGAGATTGTGTGTGCTTCGTCTCTACTGCCTTGACGAGAATCCCTCATTGACATTTACAGTAAATTGTAACTTTCTTCTCGGGTCCTACTATTCCCAGGTAGTTCAAATGCTATAAAAGGCACCTGGTTTGCCAATCACTATGGATTAGTGCCTTGTCTTCTGATTTGCCACCAAGTATCTTTCACATCAGTTTCCTTCATACATTCATGAACTATGTTCTTTGTTTAATTTATGGAAAAAATAACATGTAATAACATATAATAAATTGATTATATTGTTATTCAATTGTTATATTGATATTGAATATTCCTATCATGTGGCTATTTTAATAGATGTTAAACTTTATTAAGCTTATGTAGAAAATTATATTAAAAAGAAAAAACACGCATATACTAACAGAGATTTCTTGTTCTCCAAAAATATTAAATAATTATACGATAGCCACTGAATTACAAGCAGAGTTTAAAGAAAATGACATGCTATAAAACTTGCTTTAGTACAGTCACATTTAGTGACTCATGCTGTTGTGCCTTTTAAC
This sequence comes from Miniopterus natalensis, assembly GCF_054644295.1. NCBI lineage: Eukaryota > Metazoa > Chordata > Mammalia > Chiroptera > Miniopteridae > Miniopterus > Miniopterus natalensis. Next base: position 172,593 of record NW_028269912.1, on the reverse strand, counting down.
CTATGCTCTTAAAAACAAGCCCTTAGAAGTTCATTGCAACCTTAAATGATGTTGATTTTCTTCGGATTATGCTGTAACTTGACAGGAGCCATAAGAAGGCCACATTGTAAATGATACATCTTGGTTAGTAATGTCCGTTTCTGCCGGCACTCAGACAGCTCTTGTCAAAGCTCTTCAACCAGATGCTGCTTTCTTTCTCACTCCCTAAGGGCTAATCTGAAAATGTTACCCCGAGTGCTATCAAAGTCCTAGAATTCTTTTTCTGTAGATAGGTCATGTCTTGAAAAAAACCCCCACAAAAAACTGTAGAAAGCTTTCTTTCTTACTGGCTTGAATATGTATACACACACACACATACACACTTGTATACATGCACACACATATAAAAGTTAAGAACTAATCTCATAACATTTTTGGGGTGGGTTGAGGGATTTTTCTTTGCTTGCTTGTTTTCATTTATGAAATTTAAACTAATGTAAATACACCACAACATGTGGTCCTATTTTTGTCCCTGAAAATTAAGATATAAACCTAAAAGGTAGAGGGAGGGGAGGTTAAGATTCCTCTCTGGTCCACGGAGAGCATTTAAAAATGCTGACGGCCCTGGCCAGTTAGCTCCGTTGGTTGGAGCATCATCCTCTACACCGAAAAGGTTGTGGGTTTGATTCCCTATGAGAGCATATGCGTAGGTTGTGGGTTCAATCCCCGAATGGGAGGCAACCAAATGATGTTTCTCTCTCACATCGATGTTGCTCTGTCTCTCTCCCTTTCTCTCTCTCTCAAATCAATAAAAACATATCCTCAGGTGAGGATTAAAAAATTTTTTTTCACTAAAAAAGATGCTGATGTATATTTTAATATGTTAGGTTAATCATCTGTCCTTATTCTTTGTGTATATCAAACTAGTTATTCATAAATTTTAACATTTATATCCACAAACTTTAACCAGCAAATTTGTGAGAAAGAGCAATAAGTAATTTTTAAATAAGTGATTATTTTTAAATTCCCTACTACAAAAAGTCCTTACTTTCTAAGATCACAGGACACATCTTTGAGAATTTTTTTCATAATATCAAAGGTGAGAATTTATGTTTGTCAACACTGCAAGCTTTCATGTCTCAGCCCTAAGAATGTAAAATCTCTGGTGGCAGGAACACATTCATTTTGTGTACCCAGAGGGAGGTTAGGTAGAGTTAGTGCAAAATAAATGCTACCTGGTGAATTGAACTAAAGAAATTATCCTCTAGTTTACCCCATTATTCAAACATAATTAAAGGTGTTTCTCGCTAATGTGATATTTTACAAAAAAGGTAAAAGAGCATGTGTCTGTGTCATTCTAAGAAGGAATTAAGAGAATATAATATGATTAACTGCTACTGAACAGGTACAAGCTGAGCTTTTCAGGATGAACAATAAATTCATAGAAAACTTACAGATATTTAAGAATATGCCACAATGCTGCATGTCATAGGATTATAAAAAGGCAATAACAACCTTTATAGGCAAATGAGCCTATAAAGAACTTTAGATATTTTCTAGTCCTGTTTCAAGCTCCTGGAAGACCTGTGTGTAATCTGAACTGGCGCATAAATTGAGCATTGCTGTGAGGTGAAATCACACGTTGGTGAAGTCAGAAGGTGTGATGAATAATAATAATGGTTGCACTTTACATTTATACAGCAGTGTGTGCCATTTACTCTCCTTTTATATCCATAGCTCTAGTGCAGATTGCAAAGATTTCAATGATATCAGAATTATGATCCATCCTTCGCTTCCATCTAGCTACACTATGCAGCTTACATGCTGTCCATATAGAGTGTCTCCTTTTCCTGGAAATGCCAGGAATTCTCAATGCTCAAATTAGTGCAAGACTCAAACATCAAATATATGGTTGTAGATATTTAGTATCTACATCTCTGAAACTAAGCATCATTTCTCAATATAAACAGTGATCTTCAGACTGAATAGATATATTTGTGTTGATTTTTATGATAGAGAGTCAAAGCAAGGGCCATTTAACATTTCACGTCACATATGCTCCCTAATGTAGCCCAGAAGTATACATGAAAGTACAAAGACAATATTTTGAGATCTTTTTCTGAAACTAGAAATATAACAGCTCTCCTGAGCTCTCCCTGGGAAATCTTATCACAATCTGCAAAACTGGATCTTTCTAAAATCACCTAAACAATAAAAGCAAATTCCTGGTCAAATGGAAAGGAGTTTGAATCTCTACTAAGCAAAGTACTAGGATTGTGTTGACATTCCTCATATCTGCAATATATCTCTTTTTAACATTTCTACAAAACAAAAAATATATAAAACCTCCACCCCCGAAAGGCTTGAGGTAAAGTAATTAGTTGCTTAAAGTGAGTCACACTTTGGCTTATGAATCTGAAATGATACGCTTTTTAAATTACCCCTCACTTTGTACAAAGTAGGTGCATTTAATGAGTTCATTAATATGAAGTTCACTTAACAAGTTCGGTGGTATTAAAACAACTAAGTAATAGCTTCTAAGATTAAGTTAATAGAGCATCAATGTGTGCTGGTAAAATGGGAATCTATTCACTTATGCCAGGAACACTTATGAAACTGTGTTTGGAAGATTTTTCAGAGTTTGGATGAAGTTAATTAGCATCTGAGCACCACTTAAGGAAATACTTCCTTGCAAGAGGCTACTTCTGTATGACAGTTTTAAGAAATTTATAACACAGAAAGATTCAGATGGTGCCCATCTTTTAGCTCATCAAAACAAAAAAACACCAAAAAAGGCCTTCACTCCCTTTCCAAAAATGATGGGTTGCCACTTAGAAAACATTTTCATTTTTAAGCTTCTCTGATAAAGACTATTTTGTCTCTTGGGTATTTTTTAAATAGAGCAAGCAAATATTAATAATTTATCTTGCAAAAGATAAACTGTGTACTCTAACAAAAATATGGTGGGGGGAGGGAGGATTTTTTTCTTGTTTGTCATGTACTTATGCCTTTATGTGTTTATTGTACAGTCCTTCTGTGCCGTGTGTGTGTGTGTCTGTGTGTGTCTTTGTGTGTGTGTATGTGTGTGTAAAGCCTTCATGAATAAAAGAAATGTGAGTCTTGAGATGAAGAATTTTGTATTCCATAGTACCTAGCATGCTGGGTACATAAAGGACCTTTAATAAGACTTAAGGAAAACTTTCATTTTCTAAATGAAGCTGATTGAAAATAATACTTTACATGTGCCTGGGGGTGGGCATAGAAATTTTTTTCCATACACATTAGCTCAAAGGACATCATAATCCTGATGAGTGAATGTCTTATCATGCTTTGGAGCCAAGGAGACGTGTCTTCCAATCTCTTCCTCTATTCTGCCAACCTTTGGGTTTTAAACGACTCAGGGACTTATGTGGTTTTTTTTTGTGTTTTTTTTTTATCACCTGTAACTTAAGACAATGAAACTTGCAAGATGACTATAATAATTAAAGACAATGTTTCTGAGTTTCTTGTATGATGTTTAGAGTAGTGCCTAGCATATACTAGTAATTAATTATAAACAACTCATTGATATATAGTTTACATAAATAAAGTCTACTCTTTTAAAGTTTATGATCAATTTTTTTAGTATGTAAACAGAGTTGTGCATTCATCACCATACTCTAATTTTAGAATGATTCCCATCACCCCAAAAAGAAACCTTATACCCATTAACAGTAACTTTCCATTGCCCCACCCAGGTAACCATTAACCTATTTTCTAACTATATAGATCCACCTGTTCGGATATTTTATATCAATAGAATCATTTTAAATATGTGGGTTTTGTGACTGGCTTCTTTAACTTAGCATGTTTTTGAGGTTCACTCACCTGCCATATGTATAGTCAGCAGATGGAAATGAGGCAGGTGATACAAAGGAAAATAAGAAAATGTATCCAATGAAACATAATTAATGGAAAAAAAGAAAATAGTAATAAAACATCTTCTGAAGTTACTGCATAAATCAGGGTTGGTCTCTCTTCCTCTTGGAAATGATTCAATAGCGTTAAGGAGATTAATGGAAAAAATGTCACACGCTCATATTTCAGCAAAAAATGGAGGACAAGTGTAAAACCAAGGCTCCAAAATATAGGTAAGTGCTTAAAAGAAGCTTGGGGTCAGTACAGAAAAACAGAGAGAAAAATCTCAACAGTGAGAGAACCCGAAGGCGGTAGGGCTCAGAATGCACCAGCCAAGCAAGTGTGTCGCTTAAAGTCATTTTTAGGGGCCCGATTCGAAATGCAGAGTCCACACCCCATGCTTGCAACCATTGAAATAAACCTGTTTTGTTCACTGAAGTAAAGGCCGCCTGACTACACAAAGAATCACACTAACAAAACTACTTGAAATAAAAGGATCGTAGCCATAGAGAGCAGAGCCTCTGAGTTTTGCAAACACCCGGCTGGTAACAGTGGCCTGCAGCCCCCCGACCTGCCCTCACCTCCCTCCAACCCTGCAGATAGTTGGGCCAGGAAAACGCGCTCATTCAGAGAGAAATAAAAGTGAGCACAGCAATTACACAAAGCTACTTAGAGTTACATAAGAAATTTTAGTCATTCTCTTTATTAACATTTCTCAGGAGAACACTGTAGTTATGTGCACATAATAATTTTGCCAAAGAGGAATAGCTGAAGCTAGACATTCCCGTACCTTATAAATGAGAATTTTCACTTGTAAAACTATACGCTCAACAGAAATTTGAACATATGTTTACCAAATTGCACCTGTAAAAGATTGTTTTCACTATTCTTCCTCCAGGTTCATATTATAGGTTGTTTTCTTGGTAATTAAAGAATAACCTCTTAAAAGAAAAAGGGCCAAGTAATTTCTATTATCTATAGAAATAGATTAGGAATTATTTTGGCAAACTCCAAAGACATAGAGTTTTAAGATTTATGGTTAGCCTTCCATTTACTAAAGCTGATATTTCTTAAGAAAGCACTCAGTATCTATTTGTTGTTATTTGTTCCCATTAATTACAGCTGCTATTCTAATTTGTACTAAATAACTATTGGTTAAATTAAACTTAATTGAACTATAATTTTAAAACATAAGGCAATTTTTTTCTTTTTTCTTTTATTTCACTCCTTTTTTACGGTTATATTTTTCAGAAAACTTTTATAATTGACCTACTAGTTAGGTTTTTAAAATTCTGTATAGGAGTTGAATAAAAAAATATGCTTTAAGTCATTTTATATGAAAGCAATTATATATTATGGTTGCTTTTTTCTATTAGGTATCCTGGGAATATAGTTTAATAGAGTTTTGAAAAATTCTCATTACTCTTCCTGGCAACCATTCTGGTGATTTTTTTTTTCTTCTGCTGACTTTATATTTCCTCAGTCTTTTCATTGAGTTTATGGCTTTGGCTGCTGTGATGAGATGAGAAAGGAATAGGCAAGGATTCAGCAACAGATTTTATAAAGGTTAAAAAAGTCCAGCATTCATTTCAACTTCCAGTAATGCACTGTACTCTATCAGGCATGCTAATTCTGAAAACCTTACCCTGGTGCCAGACAGTTAAAATGAATATATTATCATGAATATTTATGATTGTATTATGAATGAAAAATTCTGTGATGTTCAACTTTTAATAGTTGCTTTCCAAAAATTGTACTTGGATGGCCCTCCTTTCTTAGGTTTTATTATATGAAAGGCCAAATTGGAATGGCCCATTCTCAGTTTTTAAAGGTTTGTACAATGTTTAGTAGACTATAGGTGATTAGATGTTTCCATTGGTTCTGTGACTTACAAAAGGTAGTTTCCTCTCATTTTAACCTTTTGGGATATAGTGAAAACATATTTTTATATAGAGAAACCATAGGTGACTGACAGCTTTGTAAGTGTAATGAATTAGCCCCTTGTGCTTTATTTTCAGTATTTGCTTTAGGACAGAGCATGTAAGAAAAACTCTTGTAGTAAAGTAAGAATAAATCACTGCTCTTTGGCAGCTTGGAGGAGGAAGGAGAGATCTCACTTTCTTTTTCATCCAGGTTAAATACCTTTTTAGGCCAATGGTTGTCAATTATGTAGACTCAAAGTAACATCTTTGAGTAATGAGAAGGCCAACATGAAGGGATTTTTAATAATTACACCATTTAGCTGCTTCCATTTGACTCATTTCTCTTGTTTGAAGATAATTGTGTATTCACTTTTTATGTGACATGGAATCCATATGCCTCAGATGGCAACAGATAAACAAAAAAGGGGGTCTTATGTCACATAGCCCTCTTAATGAATGTCATTTAACTTAAGAACAAACGTTATGTGTTAATGTATGTGCAGTTAGCATCTCAAATAAATCTATAAAAAAGAACATAGATGATTCATCCATCATGTTCCCCTGTCAAGTAGGCATTAGGTGGTGATCAGACAGCTTTTGAAGGGGCATGACCAAGGCTGCTTATGACATATTTCAAATGTTTTCAATAATGAAAGATAGAAAAAAATTACCTCTTATTGTTTCATCTATTAGGTCAAAGCACTATATTTGTGAGGTAAATTATTAGTAGAATGGACAAACTGATGTATAGACTTATTGACTAATTTTTTTTAAATGTTTTTATTGGTTTCAGAGAGGAAGGGAGGGGGAGAGAGAGAAACATCAATGATGAGAGTCATTGATCGGCTGCCTCCTGCACGCCCCCAACTGGGGATCGAGCCCATAACCCGGGCATGTGCCCTGACAGGGAATCCAACCTCTATCTGGATCATAGGTTGATGCTCAACCACTGAGCTATGCTGATCAGGGCAGAATAACATTTTAAAAAGTAAATTTAAGATATTTAGAACTATAATAACAGAGAAAATCATAGTAGATTAAGTGAATACATTTTAAATAAATTACAGTAGCAGTTGATAATATATTCTGCACTTGGTTTAGCAATTTGGAATTATTGGTTTAGCAATTTGGAATTTTCAAAATGAATATTAAAAGGGTATAATTACATTCAGATAATAAATGTGGGTTTCTGCCTTGTAAAACTTAACAAGCCTCTTATCTTGGAACTATATTTGACTATTCAATTTTTTTATATTTTAAAAACTGGATTTCTAAATATTGAGCACATCATTTTCTTTTAGCTCTTTCCTAATCCTTTCTTCCCAATTCAAAATAAACTGCTCTGTTTAAATTGGTTTAAGTCCAGTTCCAAGATCATTAATTAACTAAATACAAAGCCTTTAAAGTAGGAGTCAGAGCAATTCTCATTTTACTATCTGTTTAGGAAAAAGGCTTAGTATCTTTTGTTTTGAGATTGATTGGATGATTAGATGGCATTTGGAAGTTAACAAGAATCTATTACTTAACAGCAGCTACTTTTTGACACTAAGTACCACAAATTATTACATTAAAACTTGTGGGACTAGCAAAATAACCGTTGCTTATTTATGAGAAGACACTTTAGGTAACACCTAAAACTCTAAATCTGATTTACACAAGCACCTTGTTTTTCTACCGGTTGGGCACCAGCACATTTCCTGAAGGTGTCTGGATCTGTTCACATAGAATTGGGAATCAGGTTGCTCTTCCAGTAGTTTGTTTTAGTTTTGTAAAGAACCTAAGAAGATGGTCAGCTTCTTATTTCTGGATTCCTTAAACTCAAACATTTCATTGTCTTTAGCAAGGAGAGCTCCGAACCTTATATAAAGTTTGGAGATTTAAACTATACTATTTTCTTATGTAAATGTTCCCATTCCAGCTTTTCCTGTGCTAAGCTCTATATTTGGTAAATATTAAATAGTAGAAAATTAGAATAATGACCTAATATAATAGAAAAATCTTGTTGACATTGGGTCATCTCTAATTATGTAGGTTGAATGTGATACTAATTTTTGTTCTGGCAGCAGCAACTGCAAGAAATAAAGCAATATTAATCACACAAAGGAAAGAAAAGCATGGATATAGTGCTTTTCTGTATGCCATTTCCTAAAATAGGTTTCTGACGTACATTTATTTCGTCTAGATTTTCTGCTTTTATTCTCACTGCCACTCTCCTTTGCATCCACACCTGCTATAGGTTTATTTTTCTGTTTCTTACAGATACCTATCATTTCCTTTCCACAAGTATGTCTTTATTCATGTGCTTTCAACTATTTTAGCTTCCCTTGGGGATTCAACTGTTGATTAAATATCCACAGAAAACAATTATAGTCATTAAGTCACTATTAATGAGAATAATGTGATTTTGATTATCTATTTGTTTTGATCACTAATTTAAAAAAATTCTCATCTACTCTCAAGTGCCCAATTACAAACCAATGACTCAGTGTCAAAAGAGGTTTTTCATGAATATTGGGCCTTGGTTTCTCATTGATTTAGAGATTTTTCTATTAGCTTCTCTGATATCTTTGTGCCAGGCTGCTGCAGCAGGCTCATGAAGAGTAAGTTTCTCGGGGGCCTGTAGAGACCCTCAGACCAGCTCTCACCAAGAGGGAGCGCCTTGCCAAGAGTAGCATATCTATTGTTTTCCTCAGAGTTCTGCGGCCATTCCTAGTGTAGGGGTGTGCTGAGCAGAAGGGAGGCGCAGGGCTAGGCGGGAAGATGAGTGGTGGAGAAGCACAGGGTAGCAATCACTAAAGCATGGAATACAAACAGGATTTATATTCTCCTCCTGGTAACCAGGATTTCTTGAGCAATGAAGAATGCCAACTAAATGTTAAGTAAATATGGCAATTTTTTCCTTAGATTAATTTCCTTCTCATTTGTCGACACATTGGCTGTAAAATATCACTGATATATCTACCACAGATATATGATTGCTTGCTATCTTCTAAGTTCATGTATATGTTGTTCGCAATGAACACTTTCTGTATGTATTGCATATGTCTACAGTGCAGTCGGGCTGTCCATGAGATGCTTTGTGATGCTTCTTTATACACTGGGGCTCTCCCTATCACCAGAACTCAACTCAGCACCAGGTAACAAAGATGAAAAACATCATGTCTGATGAATGAGTGAATTTATCTTGATATTTAAATGAAATATAAACACAACTTATGTTTTTCTTCTGTTTTGTTTTGCTTATTTTGTATTGTATAGTTTCAACTTAAGCCTACTTAATACCAGATTTTTAAAATACTAATTTGAAAAGATATATGCACTCCTATGTTTACTGCAGCATTATTTACAATAGTCAAGATATGGAAGCAATATAAGTGCTCATCGAAAGATAAATAAAGAAGTGGTATATATACACAATAGAATATTACTCAACCATTAAAAAAGAATTAAAACTTACTATTTGCCACTGTATATTGTTTCCTAACTTGGATGGACTTAGAGGGTATCATGCTAAGTGAAATAAGTCAAACAGAGAAAGACAAATACTATATGATTTTATTTGTGTGGAATCTAAAAAACAGAACAGAACTAAACTCATAGATTCAGAGAACAAATGGGCGACTGCCAGATGGGAGGGAGGTTGGAGGAATGGGTGAAAGAGGAAAAGGGATTAAGATGTGCAAATTACCAGTTATAGAAACAGTCACAGAAGATAAAGCACAGCATAATGAATAGAGTCAGTAATGTTGTAATAACTATGTATGGTGTCAGATGGGTACTAGACTTACCAAGGTGATCACTTCCTAAATTATGTAAATGTCTAATCACTATGTTGTACACTTGAAACTAATATAATATTGTATGCCAAGTGTATTTAATTTAAAAAATTTTTTTTAAAAACTTACTAATTGCTTGATACTATTGAAAAATGGGTTTTTCTCTTAACTTTATCTTAAAATTAGGCTGCTAGGATGTTGAACTCTGACAATTTTGACACACAAAGTACACTTCTACTAATGTTCAAAATAGGTAACAAAAATGTAATAATTTAGTAAATTTAGCCTTAAAGGCAATATACTCACAATAAGTAAAAAAAATATAAAGTTGTTAAAACTTTAGTCTCTTAATTGCTGTCAAATGGTCCAATATTATCAGTGAAAAGCACTCTCCATTTAAGCAACACTTGACAACAAGAATGCTTTAACATATGAGAGATTTGAGCTTATTGATATCACTGGCATCAAAAAGAATTTGATGTGATTTTTAAACTTCTAAATATGCCGTTTTAAGCATGTGCATTCTAGTAGAAAAACAAGTGAAAAATCTTCCTAAGTATTATAATATCTCCTGAAATTTACTTAAACAAAATAAAACAAAGAACTGAGTTATCTGTTTATTCAAATTACATACTAAGCTTTGAGTAAAAAAGACTAGTGCAAAATTAAACAACCAGGTTTTTGGTTCAATATAAATCATCTACAAACTGGGAATAAATTTCATTTATTTTTTTCTTATAAAATCAGTCTTTTTATTATTAAAAGAAGATGTTTCTATATTGAAAGCCTTAAAAAAAGTCACATAGGCTATATAGTGTTATAGAACTTATTTATTTTAAAAACGTTAAAATTACAACCGTGTCCTACAAATTTTAAATCTACTAGTATCTCTATGTAAGAATTGTATTCCATTTCCAAGGTAATTTTATAGTTCTTAACTGTAGAGGCCATTGCAAGTTGAAGTTAGCACTAACAACATCCATAGTCACAGAATAAGGGTTTATCCATATGCCTGTGTATAAAAATCACTGACATAGTTTAAGAGGTCTCTAGCTGACCTTCCTAAGAATTCATTTCACTTATGATTTCATTTAAAATTGCATCACAATGATTTCACCCCAAAATTTTTATCAAATGCTTGGATCATTATAAATAAATTTAGTGTTAAGTACAAAGAAAACAGTGATTTTTTATTCTCATGAATCTTGAGTTGTGCTATTGCTAGTGTAAAGAAAAGTGAGTTTAATTTATTATGATAACTAGACTGTATATGAGTAATGTATTTTGATTCTTTTGCTTAACATCTGTGATGTTAATTTTATATATTAAATGGCTAGGCCATGGGATCTACTTATTTGGCCAAACATTATACTGGATGTTTCTGTGAAGGTGTTTTTTGGATGAGACTATCATTTAAATTGGTAGACTTTGAATAAAGCAGATTGCTCTACATAATGTGGGTAGGCTCCATCCAATCAGTTTAAAGTCTTAATAGACAAAGATTGACCTCCACTTAGCAGGAAAGAATTTTGCCACCTGACTGCCTTTGGACTCAAACTGCAACTCTTCCCTGAGTCACCAGCCTGCCAGCTACTCCATTAGATTTTGGAATCATCAAGGCTGCACTGTCACATAAGCTGATTCTTTAAAATAAATCTTTCTCTGTATATATTTAAACATACTGTTGGTCCTGCTTCTCTGGAGAACCCTAACTAATATTCCACCTAATGTCTTCTCATCATATTCATTATCTTAGAGTCTTTCAAGAACTGTCAAGACCTTGCATGCTTTGACTGCCCCATGTCTAGTGAAATTAAAATCAGATGGGAAAGAAGAAATTGTGAATTGACCATTATTTACTCAACAGAGAGTGCACAATAACAGAATCTAATGAACAAAATAAACTGATGAATAAAATAGATGCAGTGACGCTGAAGCATGAAACAGACTGACGAATTTCAGAGGGAAGGTGGGAACAGATCAACCAAAGAACTTATATGCATATATGCATAACCCATGGACAGGCAATAGTTTGGTGAAGGCCTGGGGAGGGGTTAGAAGTGGGGTAGATGGGGTAAATGGGGAGAAAAAGAGGACATCTGTAATACTTTCAACAATAAAGATAAATTAAAAAATAAAGTAATTATATGTATTTCTAAGACTCTCATTAGTATCCTTTTATCATGAGGCATGAAATCAGAAAACTTGCCAAAACATGAGGATATGGAAATCACTGTATATGTAACCCGCTTCCAAATTGTGAATCAGCACTGGCTTCAAGGATAAAAAGGACACTATGCAGTTGTATTAGCCATATTTTCTGCCCCTGCCTTGCAGAACTGAAGGGTGACGAGGAAGGAAGATGAGAGTCAGAGAGAAAATTATGACCCAACTTTATAGTTGTAGAACAACTTCAAGCACAAATGGATGCACAGAAAAATATGTTCTGATCCACAAAATAAGAACACAGGGTGAAATTCTTCATCCTAATCCAATTTCTCACTTAGGTAGCTAGTTCAGTCAAAACTAGAGGCAAAAAAAGAAAAAGAAAAGAATAAACACCTCAAATGAGATATGAGTTATTGGGACAGAGGAGGACACAGCAGCACAGAAACCCAGGGGAAGTGATTTCAGTATATAGAGAAATCAAATATCCTTAAAGTATACTGAAGAGCCTACACACAATAAGCCTCCTTCCTCTAAGAATACTGAATGGCAGAAATGACCACTTAAACTTTAATTACAGAAAACACACACAAGATTAATTCTAAATAACAAGTGAATGGGGCCTATAGGACCTGGATATATTTTCCCCCATTCAAATATGAAAAATATATAGACAATAAAATATACAGGTAAAAACAAGCAAGGTTGAATTATGAAGAAATTAATAATGATTAGAATTTAAATTGCCCACCTGAAGTAAATATTTCTGGATTTCTATTTTTTATTCATTTATTTATTTAATTCAGTTATTTCAAACATGTTTTTGAACTTATTTTGGCATAGTGAAAGGATCTGGTGATAATATAAGGAGCAAAATCAGACATAGGTCTTGTCTGCGTACAACTTTCCTTCCAGACAAATGTGTGCATGTAAAGAACAACTGTGATAAATGCAATAAGGGAGAGATGATAGTCTAAGTGTATAAAAGGGGACTTAGCCTTTTTTGGGATAAGAGAAAGCTTCCCTAAGGTGGAGTTTCAAGCTGCATCATGAGTGGGAATTAGTTATGCAACTGGGGGAAGGAAAGAAAATTTCAGACATAAACAAAACCATATTGTGGAGAGTATAGGCATAGGGATATTAGTTTAAAAAAAATCAGTATAGCTGAAGCTAATATTAGAAGGCAGTTAATGGTAATAACATGTAAACAGTAGCTTTGAACTTTCAGGCAAGTATTGAAAACATGAATTCTGATTTTCAGGAAGTGCGGGCTAGTTTACATAAAGGCCATTTCCTGTTGGAGAAACAAAACATACTTATTTCAAAAATTCTGGATAAACTATTTTTTAAAATCATCTTCAGAATTAATCAAGAATCTGAAAGACAAATTAGCAAGACAAATAGAAGAGAAAAGGAAAATCCTGAGATATAAACAAAGCAGGTAAAGTAGAGGTTTCCATAGATAAAATCAAGCTGTAAAATCGAAGTGTGGTTTTGATGAACTTAAAAAGAAGGGATGAGATTCAGCATCAAATTAATGTCCATCCACAATTGGCTCTACCTTCAGGGTCGGAAGGAACCAGAAGTAAACCACCAGCGCTACCCCTTCCCCAGGGGACCATCAGGAAAACAGCCTCGGCATTAAAGAGAATAGTGGAAAATACATTTTTTTAAAAACCTATGAGAGCCCTAGCTCAGTGGTTTGACTCAGTGGTTAGAATGTTGGCCTGCTGACTGAAGGGTCCCAGGTTCGATTCTGGACAAGGACACCTACCTTGGTTGAAGGCTCTTTGCAGGCTCTATCCCCCATGTACGGGAGGCAACCATTTGATGTGTCTCTCTCACATTGATGTTTCTCTCTCTCTCCTTCTTTGTTTCTCTCTCCCTCTGAAAAGCAATGGAAAAATATCCTGGGTGAGGATTTTTTTTTTTTTTTAAAGCCTATGAGATATAACAATTTTAAATGTCTGTGTGTCTTAAAACACAACCTCCATATATTTAAAGCAAAAAAAGTTACCGTCTTACAAAAATTAATAGGCAAATTAAATCGTAGAGTGAGAGATTTAGCATACCTCTTGTTAGTAATGAGCTAAGAGGAGACAAAACAAAGAGATTTCACAAATATGAACATGATTATCAAAACTGACTAATAGACATTTATAGAAATCTCTTCCAAAGAGTTTGAGCATGTTTCCTTTTTTGAGAACAAATAACCTATTTTAAAAATCATACAATGCTGCCCGGCCATTAAGCAATTACTAACAAATTTGAAATGACTTAAGTCATTTAGAGCTTGTTCTCTGACCATAGTACAATTAAGATAGAAGTCAACTGCAAAATAAAAATTAGAATGTTCTCAAAAATTAACAAACCAAGAACTTTAGAAAATTGAGATTAAAGGACATCAGCAAGATGGTGACACAGGAAGCCCTGGTTCTTCTTTCCCCCATAGATGCAATGAATCAACAATACAAGATCTGTTCCCTTTGTGAGAAATCCAGAGAAGGTTCCTACCCCCCAGGCGATCTTGAAACCAGGCACATTGAAACTGGCACAAAAATTTGTAGCATACTCTCTTCATAATTTCTCTCCCAAGCACAGCACCATATAATTGGGAGGAAACTCCGAGTTCCCAGTTTCTCTCAAGGCTGGGAAAGGACAAGATAGTACATTCAATGTTTTGACTTGGCAAAGGGCTGCCCAAGGCACTGAATCTGTCCTGCCTGAATCTGAGCCATGACAGGAAAGGGTCACTAAGCTGTAAGGTTGTGAGAGCAAGAAGAAGGCTTGGACTAGTACACACTTACTATAGTTTCTTCTTTCAGCTCACTATGGAAACAGCTGGTGAATATCCCCAAATCCGAGCTTCTTCCTGAGAAGGTAAACACTTGAAACATCTATCCAGTATTTTGGTTTTGCAGTCTAATGTCAATAATGGTGGGAAAAGAGGATTTAAAAATTTTTAAATCAAAAGATGTCTGCCCTAGCTGTTTTTGCTCAATGGTTAGAGCTTTGGCCCGCCAACTGCAATTCCAGTGAAGGGCATGTACCTCGGTTGCAGGCTCGATCTCCAGCCCTGCGGGAGAGGCAACCAATTAGGTGTCCCTCTCACATGAATGTCTCTCTCTCTCTCCCTTCCACTCTCCCTGAAAAAGCAATGGAAAAAATATCCTCGAGTGAAGATATAAAAACAAACAAACAAACAAAAACGATGGCTTTCAAGTTGAGTCTTGAAGAATGATAAGGCCGAACAAGAAACTTCTCAGTGATATTTTCAGGCATTGCAAAATATTAACATATGTAAATAATTTTGAAGTTGTATAATCCAGGATTAACAATAAATTGTTTTCTAAGAGATCTTTTGCTACTTATTTTCATAAACAATAATCCTATAAATGATTTGTTCTAAATTTCTTTTCCCAATGATAGTTGGAGTCAATACATAATGGAAGATTTTTAAGTGACCCTTTGAAGCCTTGCAGATGGAAGAAATTAAATTCAAAGCAAGAATGTATTTAGTTCTGTTGTCTGACTTAATCTTGATTTCCAGGTGACACCATGACTTCACTGGCAAATGCAGTGACAAATAAGCTTGATTAATGGACTAATCATTTAACTTGACTTTTTCCCCTTTTTGTGTGGTTTCTATTTAATTGCTTTTCATGGGTGCATTTAGCTTTGTTTTGTTTTGGTTTTGTTTATTACTATTTATAAGGAATTGAATGTAAAAGAATACCAAAGTTTTCCATTAAAATTCTGATGTACATGAGTAGGTTTGAGGTTCAGAACATCGTTAAACAAACAACCTTACTGAGATTATCCATCCTGAGGGAATAGTTCATTTTTTTATCAAGAATATTAAAGAAATTCAGCTGTAGTATAATAATGATATAAGATATAGTTCAACTGTTGCTTGAATAAAGAATTCCTAATCAATAAACTACAATTAGTTTATGACAGCTCTGTCCATCTCAATTTCTGACACACATCCTGACAGCATATAGAATACCAAAAGAGCAGATATCATTTACACGGCTATGTCATTAAAGCAAGAGGAAGGAGCGATTTAAATAAGACATTTTAAATATGAAAACTATATTCACAACCATGAATGAGAAGATTTAAAAAACCCCAGAGGTTATCTAGTCAAATCTCCTTATTTTATAGATGAGGAAAGTAAAGTTCAAGATTATAAATGATTTCCAGTGGGTAAATCACACTGAACTTCCAGCCCAGTGCTGCTTCATTTGCATCAGTCTCCTTATACATTTGCTTATAAAATATGATCTATGATTTAAAACAGCACCATATGACAATAAACATTCTAATCTGAAATGTAATGTAAACACATAGAACTACAACAATATTCTTGGAGTCCATGATACTAAAGCACCTAATTAAAATAAACCAATTTTCATCAGCCACTCATCATTGCTTTTGGATGAGATCAAAGGCAGTTCTGCTTCACAGTACCCCAAAATTCTTAAGTTTATCTTAGCCTTAGTTATTAGATAGCACTTTTTTGAGTTAGACAGTTGCTAGTATGATTTCTAATTTTGGGTAAGAAAGAAATACAGAGAGGTGAAATAACTTGCCCAACATTACATAACCTGGAGATGGTTGACCCAATATTTAGAAGCAAGGTAGTGCTCTTAATCACTATTTTTTGACCAAGCCTTGAAACATAGAGCTCTGTCTGCACATTAAGGATGCCTTCCTGAGCCAACTCTATTTCATTCTTTTCTCCAACATCTCTTGATTCTTCTAGGATGGCCATAATAAAAAAGACATAATAACTAGTGTTGTTGGGGATATGGAGAAGTTGGCACCCTCACACATTGCAGGTGGGAATGTAAAGTGGCACAGCACTTTGGAAAACATTTGGCAGTTTCATACATTTTAAACAGAGAATTACCACATGACCCAGAAATTTCTCTTCTAGGTATTTCTTCACAAGAGAAATAAAAATATACATCAATATTAAAAATTGTGCAAATGGTTTAGTAGTATTATTCATAATAGTCCCAAGGTAGAAGCAACACAAATGCCTATTAACTGATGAATAGGTAAGCAAAATGTTGTATAACTGTACTATGATGGTTAATTTTGTGTCAAGTTGACTAGGTTCTGGTACCCAGTTGTTTGATCAAACACCAGTCTAGATATGGCTGTGAAGGTACTTTGCTGATAAATTAACATTTACAATCATGTTGAAAATAAAGAGATGGGAAAATACACGATATGCAAATATTAATTATTTTTTAAACAAAGAAGGAATAGCTATATTAGAATATGATAAAATAGATGTCAGATCAAAGAAAATTACCAGAAGTAAAGTTATTTCATAATGATAAAATAGGAAGACATAAAAATGCTAAGTAACTAAGTTCCAAAAAAAGAATCTCAAATACTTTAAACAAAAACTGATGAAGCTGAAAGGAAAAATTAACAAATTCGCAATTATAGTATGAACTTCAGAAGCTGCCTCTCAGCAACTGATAGACATATTTATTCCTTAAATTTTAATTACAAATTCAATTTCTTCCATGGTTAAAGATATATTAATATTATTTATTTAATTGATCATATCAACATATTAAAATAAATAAATATATTCATATGAATAGATCATTGATGCAGAAAAAGCATTTAACACAATCCAACACCTATTCTCCTACCAAGTTAGTAATAATAGAAATTGAGGAACTAGGAACACAGTAAAATTATTTGATAAAGATTATCTACAAAAATTGACAGCTAACATCATACTGAATTGTGAAACATTGAATTATCTCCTCTAAGATCAAGAACAAAACAAGGATGTCTGCTGTCACCACTACTATTCAACATAGTACTGGAAAGTCTAGCCACTGCAATAAGGCAAGAAAAAGAAATTGAGACAATGTGGCATTGGTGGAGACACTAGACTCATGGAACAGGCCACAGAAGCCAGAAATCGACTAGCACAAATACATCCAATTGATTTTTGACAAGGGTGCAAAAGTAATTTAATTGAGGGGTGAAAAATCTTTTCATCAAATGATACTGGAATAATTAGACATACAAAGGAGAAGAAAAATAACTATTTTTTGTTTGTTTGTTAATCCTCACTAGAGTATATTTTTCCATTGTTTTTCCAGAGAGAAAGTGGAAGGGAGGGAGGGAAAGAGGGGAAAAGAGGGAGAGATGGAGAAAGAGAAACATCGATATGAAAGAGGCACATAACATTTTAAGTCTCATGTCTTTTGTATAAAATAACTCAAAATGGGTTACAGATTTAAATGTAAGAACTAAAACTATAAACCTTGAAGAAAGGATAAGAAAGGAAAATCTCTGGTATTCATGGTTAGGCAGAGTTCTTAGATTTGATACTGCAAGGAAAATCTATAAAAGAAAAGATTATGAATTGGCTATCATTAATGTAAAAATCTCTGGCCCTGCAAAAGTCCATATGAAGAGAATAAAAATACAAGCTACAAATTGGTAGAAAATATTTACAAACTACATATTCAACAAAGGACTGTTATGTAGAATATATAAAGAAATACTAAAACTGAACAGTAAAAAACATGACAATGGGCAAAGACATTAAGAGACATTTCAGTAGACAGGATATACAGATGGCAAATAAGCATATGAAAAGATATTCAGCATCATTAGTTATGAGGGAAATGCAAATAAAAATCACAATGAGATACCACTACAAACCTACTGGGCTGAAATTAAAAACAAAACAAAACAAAAAAACCAGTGACATCAAATTTGGGCAAGAATGCAGAGAAATTTGACTATTCACACATTAAAGGTGGGAATGTAAAATGGTACAGCAACACTAGAAAAATGTTGTGACATTTTGTTTTAAAACTAAACATGAAACAATTATAGGACCCAGCAAATGTACCCTTCGACATTTATTCTACAGTAATCAAATCTTATGTTCACACAAAAACTTCTATGTAAATTTTTATAAAGCTTTATTTGTAATATCGCAAATGGAAATAACCCGTATGTCCTTCAACCAATGAATAGTTAAACAAAATACATTACATACATACCAGAGAATACTATTCCACAATCAAAACTAATAATTATTGATGCATGCAAGAAGTTTGTAGATGTCCAGGGAATGATACCAAGTTAAAAGAGGCTATCCTAAAGGTTACATACTGTATTATTTCAGTCATAAAATATTTTTGAAATGGAGAACAGATTACTGGTACCAGGACCAGGGTTAGGGAGGAGAGGAAGAAAGGAAGGTTGCTGCTATGATTATAGAAGGGCAACAGGGGGGATCCTTGTGATGATGGAACTGTTCAGATACTTAACTGTTTGTAGATACCAAAACCTACATCTATAATGAAATTCTATATAACTAAACACAAATATGCACAATGGAGTACAAGTCAAAGTGAGAACGTCTGAGTAAAGACAGTGGATTGGGTTAATGCCATTATCTTCATTGTCATATTATACTATAGTTCTGGGGAGAATATCGATAAAGTGCAAGTGGATATCTCTTTAGGTCCAGTTACAAGTATTTTAATAAATGTTTTCTGTTTAAAAAGGAGTGAAATACTGCAGCATGGATAATTCTTTAAAACTTTATGCTATTAGAAGTAATCACTTACAAAATGAGATGTTAGATGTGTATTTGCCTAGTGCAGGGGGCAGGCAAGAGAGGAAAGTTACTGCTAATGGTTGTGATTTCTTTTTGAGGATGATTACATCAATGCGGGAAAAAGGGGGACACCTGTAATACTTTCAACAATAAAGGTAAATTTTAAAAGGTGTTCTAAAGTTAGATTGTGGTGAATATACTAAAAACCACTGAATTGTACACTTTAAGTAGGTAAATTTTATGATGCATTAATTATATCCTAATAAAACTGTTAAAAATAAGAATCAGAGAAAATTATGGCATTTAATTTGCGGGAAGGAGTATTTTTTTCTTCTCTCAGTTCTGCAGAGGTTTCCCAAATATAAGAAATATTTTTGCCCATTTTAACTGACTTTTTATATTTAGCGTGAGCCTTAACAATCTTTGACTTTCCCGAGTAAGCAGGCTGAACAGAATTAGCCTCCTGGAGTGAATTATGAAGCCAGCTGCTCAATGGGTGAGAAACTGATAATGGCCCACATATTAACACATGTCCGTTCACACCTCCACAACTGGCCCGTGTTTTTACCAATCCTGGCTAGAGGGGATGTTGAAGCTGCAATGTTTATTCCTGCCAACTCTCTCCTCAGATAGACTCTCCTGTATCTGTTATTTTCTCCGTCTGACCCTGTTTGTTTTACAGCCCCAGAACCTTCCAAGCCTTTTCCTTCTGTTACAGTTTTTCTTTTTTCCAAAATAAATGTTATTGATTTGACATCCAAGTGGAAATACTGAGTAGGTGGGTTGAATATCTATAGTCCAATCTTGATTTGAGAGTTTTCATGACATCAGTAGTATTAAGATGTCCAAGGACTTTTCTCTGGAGTATTCTAAGTTATGGAAGAATAGTAGAAACATTTAAAAGAGATTAAAGAGGGGCCGTTGGTGAGTTAAAAGAAAAACAAACATATTTATTGTCTTTGAATCAAATTGAAAAAAATTTTTCCGGAGAAGGGGTGATGATTGTGTCAAATACTGATGATAGTAGGATAAAACGACAATTAGCATCCATATGACCTTGTGGGGTCTGTGGTTGAAAATGTGATCCCTACTAGGACCGTTTAGTGCTATGGTCCTCATTTCTGCTGAGGCACTGATTGTTTTACTCACTGCCAGTTCTTTTGTTTCATCAATGCAAATTTAATACTGTGAAAAAGGCAAATGTGAAATAATGTCTAGTACTATTTTAAAAAGAATTTTGACCCACAACCACCTGAAAGAGTCTAGACAACTCTGCAGGTTTGTGATCACAATTTAGGAACCACTCTTTTAATTAAATGGGATTTTATTTAAATAGCTGGATAAATATAAAGCTAATATTTCAAAGAACAATTAAAAGTTGACTTTTACACCATTAGAATGTTTTTTATACCAGTAAAAATGAACTGTGATAAATTATGTCTTTAAACTAAGTTATAAGAGCAAGTTTATTTTATCTATGTAAAATGAATAATTCTTTTCTAGGAGGTCATGTGAATGTGTGTGTGTGGGGAGCAATATCTTAAGATTCACTTCATCATGTGCTTTTTAATCTATGAAAATTCAATATTTTCATATAATTCTTATTTTATTGAAAATTAATGAGGATATATCTTATTATAAATAAAATAATATGTAGTGATCATTTACAACTTACCATTTACATATTGAATTCTTTGAAACAGTATGAAACATACCTGAAGATTTTCAGCAATGACACTTTGGAGTAATCTGAGTTTCAGCTCAATGTTTTAGCTTTGCAGAATTTAATGTTATAAACATTAAAATTTAAAAAGAATGTCAATTATTTAGTCAAAATTTAACTTTGCTTTACATTGGAGGATGGAATTTATTAAGCACTTACAAAATAATGAATATCCTAAAGAATTAACCACTCTAAATTCTGGTTATATATAATCCATGCATGAGTAAGTCTGATGAGTACATATGCATTTAAGATCATTCTAATAAGCTAAATAATGAATATGTTGAAATTTTAGAAAAAATAATTTTATTTCTTGCTTTGCTCCTAAACTGATTATTGCAAGCAGAGGTGGCTTCTCATTAGGAGCACAATAAAACAAGCTCCAGCTAGAAAAAGAGCTGTCTGTTAGCGGAACATGAAGTAGACAAAGAGTCAAAGGATGCTTTCAGGTGGAGATGAAAGTCATAAAGTGTATGAATTAAAAGAACAGATCCATTTATCTTTGTCTCTTTCACACCTGGACAGAATGCCAACTGCCATCTGTCAAAACTACATTCAATGCAATAAAGGGCATTTTGTTTATATGTGAACAAATTAAATGGACCTGGATGGGATTTTAATGGAAATGTGTACAGTTGAGATTTCCAAACAAAAACCAGGCTTGGCATTTCCTTCAACAAGCTTTTGATGGGTCCCTTCGGAGGGTAATTCTCAAGGAGAATTCTCCTTTCCTCTTTTTCTTCTTGTAATATGGCTACTCAACAGAATTTTTAAAAGTATTTGACACATTTTGGATCAGTAGAAATTTAGAAAAAGGGTTCCAAATGGCCTTCACTATGAAATCTTTACCTTGGGATGGATAAATAAATGAGGTAAAAAAATATTTTATTTAGAATACTAAGGGTGGGTTTTTACCAAAATTGATGAAAATAATTTATCTTTTATAAACTGATATGTTTGAGTAAATAAATTTTCACAACTGCCCAGCTGGGTGTGGCTCAGCGGTTGAGTGTCAACCTAGGATCCAGGCGATCGGGGTTCGATTCCTGGTCAGGGTACATTCCCGGGTTGCAGGCTTGGTCAATGAGTCTCTCATCATTGATGTTTCTACCTCTCTCTCTCCCTCTCCTTTCCTCTCTCTGAAATCAATAAAGATATATTTTAAAAAAACAAAAAAAACCCCAGAGTGTTACTATATTCTCTTCTTACGTTTACCTTTAAAGAATAAGGCACTACATGCTGGGTAAAAAGAGACAAAATCATATTTTTTAAAATTTTTGCCTCCTTTTCTCTCTCTCTTAAAAATATTGATTAATAATGAAATCAGAATGAAGAATACAGAATCACTGACATAAAAATAAATAACAGAAAAAGCTGTGGGAAAGAAAAATACAATTTATAAATATTATGCTTGTCCTTGAAAATAGCAATATAATGTCTTAAAAGTTAGAGTTTATGAAAATCATGTTTAAAATTTTTTATGTTAAAAATATTGCTTTGTGTATCTGTGACAATGTTGATAAACTGAAAATATTTCACAGAAATATTTTTATAATTTATAGATTTAAATTCTTCAAAAATGCAGGTCCCATAACAATGTAATTTGTAATAAAGAAAACCACACTAAGTAGAGAAGTTCAGAATGGTGCTGTATTCCGAGGTGACTTGTACTTAATCAATGAGGAGATATAGAATTAAGACATCTCTGATCTCCCTAAGATATTCAAACATTAAAAACACATATGTGATGGGTGGGGTTTCCTGAATGGCATAGCCAGAAGCTCAGAAAATCTACTCTTCTGTAAATGCAATGAGAACACTTATAAATACTGTGGAAAGTCAACTTTCTCAGGACTCTAGATAATCACCAAAAGTTAATAATAACCTGAGGAAAATTTATTCAAGAAAAATAGCTGAATCTTGGTAGAAACAGTAAGTGTTGCAGCATTTTATTTGCCTAATTCCCATATCCTTCTACCCAGTTCAGTGGTAGTCTTACAAGTGTGGTGGATATGAAAAGCAGTACCCTACCTATCACAGAGGTATGAGTGGCAGGAGGTAGCATGTAGGGTTTGAAGCTAAAAAAAAAAATCCCCAGAGCATTTTCATTATTTGACCTGCTTAGTAACTCCTTGGAAAAGCCATATATTTTATCATGACATCTTTATTTGACCTGACTCAGAATTTTCTCAGTGAGAAAAGCCTTATTTCTATAATTTTTTTCAAAACATTCAAGGGCGATTGTTTAATATTGCAACTGCCTGAGACAGCAATGCTAGTTGAGGCACATAAAAGACTGGTCAAAAACAAACAAGAAGGAATATCTTACAAAGAAGATCAGAGAAGGAGATGTCCATAAGGGGGGTTTTAGAGCTTTAAACATCCTTTTTGTAGATGCATATGTGAGAGCTTTTTTCTTTTTTGGTTTAAGTGTCAGACTCTAAAAGGAATTGTGAACATTAATTTTTAATTTTTAGCATAAAAACAAGTACAGACAATACTCTTTTTACTGGTTGATTCTATCACCACAATTATAAAAATAATGATACCAAATTAAAGCTGTGACAAAAAGGAAGATTCTTATAACATCAGAGTGAATTTTATGTTAAGTGACATTTAACATGAAAAATTATCCCTCCCTTGGAGTGAACCAGCTGTTTACTCTCACCAGTATCAGATTGGAAAACATAATTCAACTTGTAGCTCTATGGGTATGAATTGGTTCACAGCTCTCCTCAATGCTCATAGCAACAATTTACAAGGTAAATTTTCTTCTAACTCTCTAAAATCATATTTATTGAAACAAATAAGATTCTAAGTATTAATATTTAAATGAGACATACAGATTAACTTGTTTAAAAATATAATTTCTTTTAGAAAAACAAGCCTGATAATAATTCCACACAATGTAATGCATTATCAGGTTAGTCTTGTCCTCTAACAGATGACCGTAAGCTTACAGACTATGAAAAACTGTCTCAAATGAAGTCTCTATAGACTCCCAAGTGCCCAGTTGCTTAATAAATACTAATTAGCAAAGATGATAATGATATGTTAACTCATTTCCCAAAGAGCTTTCTTATTCTCTGTTGGTTTCCACATCCATCTGCTTTACACATTGAAAAAAAAGGAAAAAGTCGACACTCATAAGAAGCATAAAATTTCCCACAAATTGTGAAGTTCAAGAAAGATCTCATTATATATTTTGATTGCACACACTCACACCATTCACTGCAGTTAATTTGTTTATAATTACTAACTTTGGAAGCCTGTTCCTTTCTGAATTATAACAGACACTTAGTTGACTTAGAAAAAAACTGGGCAGGGGCCTGATCTTGCTTCTTGCCTCTGTCGTGATTATTTCTTCTCTTGCACATGATAGCTATTGAGAGCTGGCCTTGCCCGGCCCACAGGAGGCCATTTCTCAGGGTGGCTGCAATGATTACAGGGAGCCCCGTGAGCATTACTGACAGCTCTAGAGGCCGATACCTCATCTTCAGCCACATTCACTTTATGTTCAGAGTTATTAGCTCTCTGGCTTGTGTTTGCAGGATATTGTACGCCTTTTCCCCGTGTCTCGTTAGGGGACACCAAGCCCGGCGAAGCGTTCCTGTGTTAGCTCGCAGCATGAAAAGGACGGCAGGGTGCCTTCGGGCCCTTTTCCTGCTTCATGTCCGTTACCAGGTGGGCATCTTCCTCACTTAGTCTGACCTCTCCTGTGACTGGATATCTGAAGGAAAAAGACAAGCAGGTGCTGTCTTTGCTTACTCGTGGATGTGACTTGAGTCTTTACTCCGGCTTTCCAATCTTCTCACCTTTGCCAGGTGCTCCCCCTGCACACAGACACACATGTAAGCAGCTTAAAGGGGCTATTTTGGCTCTTAGGATATTAGAATTTTAATAATTATTTTTCTTAAGACCATGCATAAAACTATTTAAACAGAACTGTTAATATTAGTGTAAATTATCCAAAGCATTGCTTTAATTTTCTTACATGCCAGACACTCTATTAAGCATAACACATACCTCAATATTAATTGTAACAACATTTCTTTCTCTTTGAAAACCTCTCAATTATGGCCTGCTTACAGATCATCTGTACTGTTCATGATTCAGGTTTCCTACACTAAAAATTATGTGATATTTTGTAATAATACTATGTGGTAATTTTCATATATCTTTGCTGCATCAAAGGATATATATGAATCTCCTACAAATTTCTTTCATCTCTGCCTCCCTTACCCTTTTTCATGAAGCCTATTAGATAAATATCCATTTATCTATTTCGTCCCAAATTCTGAAGCTCTATCTCTAATTCGGTGCATATTCAGATTGCAAAAATTGTCCTAGGAGTATTCGTGTACCAAACGAAAACCAAAGAAAACCAGACAAACAAACAAATAAACTGCTTTCAGAGAAGCATGTGTTCATGCATGTATTTACCCTTATACAACATAATCTGTTCTCTGACCACTAATGTACAATTTTGTTGATTTTGCTACACTTAGGGAAAGCAGATGTATTTCCTCAGGCAACAACTTACATTTTTTCTGAAAGTGTCCTGTGTGGGGTAACAGTTCTGACATGTTATGCTTAGGTATATGCTCTAAGAGGTTGATGTTCAGTAGCTAATACTTTAGTGTTGCTTGCATATACCTAGATAATTATTTCAGGGCAGTGATTTATTTATTTTATAGTTCTAATAATGCAGTTGTCAAAAATATTATATTATTTTCCTGTTTAGCAACTGAAGATAAAAACAACAAAGAATACTGTATGAAATAGCTTTTTGTAAAAATTACAAGTTATATCATTCTAAAAGCTTTCAAGTATATTAATTTTACTTTGTAGGCACAGAGGAAGGAAGAAGCATGGATGAAATATACTTTTCAAGGACAAAACTTCATGATTTCTCAACAGAAGCTAGAATACAGTAATTTTTAAAGGCTTTGAAATATCTCTAAAGACAAAGAAAAACAATGTAAAACAATTTATGGATAATCATAATTTGGTCATTTAAAAGTTGGCCTTTATCCCAAGTAAAAATTAGAAAACTAAAAGAGTATAAACAATTTTAGGAATTTAAAACAAGGAATGATTATTATTATTTTAAAATATATCTTTATTGATTTCAGGGAGAGGAAAAAAGAGGGAGAGAGAGAGACAGAAACATCAATGATGGAAGTCACTGATCGAGCCTGCAACCCGGGCATGTGCCCTGACCGGGAATCAAACCCCTATTGCCTGGATCCTAGGTCGACACTCAACCACTGAGTCATGCCCGGCCAGGCCAAAGAATGTTATTAATCAGAACCAACAATTCAAAACCCTAAAACATTTGCCAAAAAGTCAAGGGGCAAAAGAATTAAAAAAAATAAATAAATAAGCCAATATTCTGTAGTTCTCAAAAGACTTGTTAGTCAGTAGAGATAAACTTGATATTGATGTGTGATAATTTTTGATAGATAAAATGGACCACCAAGATTATCACACATATGCATAATAATTATTAAAATGAAAGAGAGAAATAATCCTAGTAGCTGAACTTGGAGAACACAAAATAGTTCTTTAAAAGCTCTAATTAATATACTCAGAGAAATTGAAGGTGATATTACTCATATCAAACATAGGAAGCTGGTTATGCACAAGTAATATTCAGGGAGAAAAAAAGAACCATTGAAAAATATTTAATATAAAGCTAATGTTGATAAATCCTTTATGTGTGAAATATAAAAATAAGCCAATAAATAGATAGAAATATAGATAGGTAGACAATTGATTGATAGCTAACCCAGAGAAATTTTCCTAATTCAAAGTGTTAAATGTAGACCCAAATCCTTGCCTACTGATCAAAGGAAAAACTAAGTCATTGTAGACACTAGAAGAGTTTCTTTAAGTGTGATATGTGGGTTGCTTGTATCAGGAGCTATGGGATATTTCAAAAATGAATACGATCTCCCAGTCTCAGAAAACACCCACTACATCAGAATTTCTGTAAGTATAGCTAAGACAGATACATTTTAGTAAGGGTTTTTAGGCAATCTTAAGGTTATTACTATAGTAAAGCCATTTAAAATATTTTTAAAAATTAAATAACTTTCAGATATTTTAATACTTTTCTGAATTTTAGAAACATTTTTGAAAACCATATATATAAAACTATATATAACTATAGTTACATATCTATAATCTATCTATATCTTACCACTGTAAAGAAAAGCTTTTTTACCGTCCTATACCTCCATATTACACTTAATCTCTATGAAAATATTTGTTTTATTTGAACTATTTGCTAACCCCATTTCATCACACCAAATTCTAAAATTCAGGAAGTTTATTTAAATAGGAGCTAGCTTAGTGTAAGGCTCATGGTGTGCTCAAAAAATGTTTTTTAAATGAAGTCTATATGTTCACTGTTGAACATAGTATTCTATAGCCACATGTGTTTATCAAGCACTTGAAAATTTGCTAGTATGAATTTCCAAGACTTATAAAAAAGGTAAAATATCTCATTAATATTTCTTACAATAATTATATATTGAAATTAGTTGTTTAAGAATGGCATAAATAAAAAATAAAAAAAAACATGAGTTATTCCAAGTATCTTTAATTATTTTTTTCTATTTTCTATAAATTGCCTTTTAACGGTGCATTAGTGTCTATTCTAAAGTTGTAGGTTTTATGTTTTTCTTTCCTAATCAGAAAAAGTTTCTCATTAAGCATTAAGTCCCTTAAGTTTTAAGCAACAGATTTCGGAGAGACAGATGTGAAATGATTAGGAAATGAGGAGCATCTAAAGTTTGGCTTTGCATTCACCCTTTCTTGTCTCAAAAGTACAAACAACAAATGGGGGCTCTATTAAGGTTTTCATTAATTTCTATTTCTAACCAAGGAAACTGCAAAAAGTCTCCCTGCCTAATAGTTTTTATTTTTTTTAATTTGTTTTCAGAATTAGATAAAATGAGGAAGTATTGGGCCAGCATTCTCACATGAAAGGATCAGTATTTTTAAATTATTTCAAGTATAAAGAGACATGATTTCTTCTGGGAGAAAAGATATAGGAAAAATATGTTTGATATTGATTTATTTTATCACATACATTTATTTGTACTTTTAATACAAATATAGATATTGATTTCATTTTTCCAATGAACTATCAAATTTCATAATTTGTAGATGGAAAACACAGATATATTTTTCAATTATAATGTAACAATATTGATTGATCACTCTTTTTCCTCCCCTTAAGTTTCCCAGTCCCATTCAATTCATTTTACTATTGCATAGTGTCAATCAGCAAACATTGAACCCATAATAATACTTACCACAATTTAAAATCATATATGTATGAACAAACATGATTCCTAAATGCCCAATAATATTCAGATAGGTATTAATAGATTTTCACAATGACATTAATTTTCACCATGTATCAGAATAAGAAAAGCGGGTCTAAAGGCTATTCTAATCAATTAACATCAGACACCAATATTGACTTTCATTCACAATTATATCCTTAATAGACAGGAATATATCACTAGGTAACTAAATAAAATTTATTTTTCCTGAGTAGCCATTTACCATTTTTCAACATAATACTAAGAAAAAAATTTTATAATTTTTTCTATTCTCTCTCTCCCTCTCTCTCTCTTTCCCTTTGTGTGTTTATTTTTAATCAGTAAGTGTGATAGACAATTTCTTCTTTACCTGCTATTTGAAGGGCCTTTTATCACTGCCTTTTCACAGCTTTCCTATTTTGGGAAGAATACTGACACTAATACTGTTTGGAAGAAATGTTATTTTAATGATAAACAAAAGACAATGCAAAAAAAATTTAAATTGTCACTAGTATAACTAGAATAGAATTTAGAGAAAATATAGTTGAAGAAACCGAGGAGATACGTGTGGTCCATATATAACCACAGTAGTTTGGAAATCTGTGTTTAAAGCAGAGACATGAATCCAAGTGTAATAATGCTATAGTATTGTATTTGAAAACTCTGTTCAAAAATTAATTACAGCATTATTATTGTACATTTCCAAGGGTACAACTGCGCCTTATTTCTCGGGGAAAGGTCTTGCATGATTTGTAATTTTTCTTTTGCTTTGTTTTAATGGTTAAGAAAAATTTCTCGTCTTTAAAACTTTTCCGTTTTCATCTTTTAAAACTAATGCATGATGTTTGATATGACTCCCTTTACAGTAAGTATTAACAATTACTGCACCTGCCGCAGAGCGTGCCCCCCGCCCCGCCCCCGCCCCCTGTGTTCCGATTGGTGGAGCCTCCAGAACCAATTTGAAACTTGGCGGTTAAATCTCCGGTTGGACAGGGCAGTGGGAGACCAGAGAAGAGAGATGCTGAGGTGGGATCATGAAAGACCAAGTGAAAGGAATTCCTGTAAGAGTAGCACTGCGATGTCGCCCTCTGGTCCCCAAAGAGATGAGTGAAGGCTGCCAGATGTGCCTTTCCTTCGTGCCCGGGGAACCACAGGTGGTGGTTGGTACTGACAAATCCTTCACCTACGATTTTGTGTTTGACCCGTCTACTGAACAGGAAGAAGTCTTTAATACAGCAGTAGCGCCACTCATAAAAGGCATATTTAAAGGATACAATGCAACTGTCTTGGCCTATGGACAGACTGGTTCTGGAAAAACCTATTCAATGGGAGGTGTATACACCGCAGAGCAAGGGGACGAACCAACAGTTGGGGTCATTCCTAGGGCAATACAACTGCTCTTCAAAGAAATTGATAAGAGTGACTTCGAATTTACTCTGAAAGTCTCATACTTGGAGATTTACAATGAAGAAATCTTAGATCTTCTATGCCTATCTCATGAGAAATCCTCTCAGATAAATATAAGAGAGGATCCTAAGGAAGGCATAAAGATTGTGGGACTCACTGAGAAGACTGTCCTAGTTGCGTTGGATATGGTTTCCTATTTGGAGCAGGGCAACAGCTGTAGGACTGTGGCCTCCACAGCTATGAACTCCCAGTCATCCCGGTCTCATGCCATCTTTACAGTCTCCATAGAGCAAAGAAAGAAAAGTGACAAGGATAGCAGCTTCCGCTCCAAGTTGCATCTTGTAGATCTTGCTGGATCAGAAAGACAGAAGAAAACCAAGGCTGAAGGGGATCGCCTAAAAGAGGGTATTAATATTAACCGGGGCCTCCTATGCTTGGGAAATGTAATCAGTGCTCTTGGAGATGACAAAAAGGGTGGCTTTGTGCCCTATAGAGATTCCAAGTTGACTCGACTCCTTCAAGATTCTCTAGGAGGTAATAGCCACACTCTTATGATAGCCTGTGTGAGTCCTGCTGACTCTAATCTAGAAGAAACATTAAATACCCTTCGCTATGCTGACAGAGCAAGAAAAATAAAAAACAAACCTGTTGTTAATATTGATCCCCAGACAGCTGAAATTAATCATCTGAAGCAACAGGTACAACAGCTACAGGTCAGGTTGCTACAAGCTCATGGAGGTACCCTGCCTGGATCTATAAACGTGGAACAATTAGAGAATCTACAATCTTTGATGGAGGAGAATCAGTCCCTGGTAGAAAAGAATGAAAAATTAAGTCATGGTCTGAGTGAGGCAGCTGGTCAGACAGCACAGATGTTGGAAAGGATTATTTTGACAGAACAAGCAAATGAAAAAATGAATGCCAAACTAGAAGAGCTCAGGCAGCATGCAGCCTGCAAAGTGGATCTTCAAAAGCTAGTGGAGACTTCAGAAAACCAGGAATTAAAAGAAAATGTAGAGATGATTCAGGACCTGCAGCAACTGATTACCCAGATATCAGATGAAACTATTTCTTGCATGGCTGCAGCCATTGATACTACAGTGGAACCAGAAGCTCAAGTGGAAATCAGTCCACAGCCCAGCAGGTCTTCTGATGGCTTCACCACTCAACATGCTCTACGTCAAGCTCAGATGTCTAAGGAGCTGGTAGAGCTGAATAAAGCCCTTGCACTGAAAGAGGCCCTGGCCAGGAAGATGACTCAGGATGGCAGTCAACTACAGCCCATTCAGTTCCAGTACCAGGACAGCATGAAACACCTGGAATTGGAAGTCATCAATCTGCAAAAGGAAAAGGAAGAATTGCTTCTTGAACTTCAGACCACAAAGAAGGGTGTCAACCAAGCCAAGCAGAGTGAGCGCCGCCACAAACGTCTCCAGGAGCTAGAGTGTCAAATAGCTGATTTGAAGAAGAAACTGAATGAACAGTCCAAACTTCTGAAGCTGAAAGAATCCACAGAGCACACCATCTCCAAACTGAACCAGGAGATACAGGTGATGAAAAACCAGAGGGTACAGTTAATGCGTCAGATGAAAGAGGATGCTGAGAAGTTTAGACAGTGGAAGCAACAAAAAGACAAAGAAGTAATCCAATTAAAAAAACAAAACAGAAAGAGGCAATATGAGCTGCTCAAACTGGAAAGAAGCTTCCAGAGACAGGCTAATGTGCTTAGACGTAAAACTGAGGAGGCAGCAGCTGCCAACAAGAGGCTCAAGGATGCTCTGCAAAAACAACGGGAGGTCACAGAGAAGAGAAAAGAAACTAAGAGCCATGGAATGGAAGGCACTGCAGCCCGAGTGAAGAGTTGGCTTGGAAATGAAATTGAGGTTATGGTCAGTACTGAGGAAGCCAAATGCCACCTGAATGAACTTCTTGAAGATAGAAAGATCCTGGCTCAGGATCTGGCTCAACTCAGAGAAAAAAAGGAATCTGGGGAGAACCCACCTCCTAAACTCCGGAGGCACACAATCTTACTTGTTGAACTGCACGGTCAAGTTTCAGAGTCAGAGGATTCCACTACAAAGCAGATTGAAAGCCTACAGACTGAAATGGAACTCAGGAGTGCTCAGATTGCTGACCTACAGCAAAAGCTGCTGGATGCAGAAAGTGAAGACAGACCAAAACACCGCTGGGAGAGTATTGCTACCATTCTGGAAGCCAAGTGTGCCCTGAAATTTTTAATTGGAGAGCTGGTTTCCTCCAAAATACAGGTCAGCAAACTTGAAAGCATCCTGAAACACAACAAGGCCAGCTGTGCGGACATGCAGAAGATGCTGTCTGAGGAACGAAATCATTTTGTCGAAATAGAGACAGAGTTACAGGCACAGCTGTCCAGAGTGAAGCAACAGCATCAAGAGAAGGTGCTGTACCTTCTCAGCCAGCTGCAGCAAAGCCAAATGGCAGAGAAGCAGCTAGAGGTGTCAGTCAGTGAAAAGGAGCAACAGCTGCGGAACACACTGAAGTGTCAGGAAGAAATCGAGGAGATGCGTGAAGTGTGCGCGCAAAACAAGCAGCTTCTCCGAGAGAATGAAATCATAAAGCAAGTGGGCAGACAAAAGAAATCTCATCTTCCTAAGGATACCCTTCTATCTCCAGACTCTTCTTTTGACTATATCCCACCTAAGCCAAGACCTTCCCGTTTTAAAGAAAAACTCCTCGAGCAAAGCATAAACATTGAGGATCTAAGATGTTCAGAGCATTCTGTCAGTGAGCCTGAGGACAGTGATGCTGGGGATGATGAGGAATGGAAGCCAACAAAATTATTTAAGATGTCCAAGAAGAACATCCACGGGTGCTCCTGCAAGGGCTGGTGTGGAAATAAGCAGTGTGGGTGCAGGAGACAGAAGTCAAACTGCTGCGTGGACTGCAGCTGTGACCCCACAAAGTGTAGGAACCATCAGCAAGACAAGGGTAGCTTGGACACTGCTGAGCAGACCCAGGATTCTGAAGGCTCCTTCAAGCTGGAGGATCCCACAGAGGTGACCCCAGGATTGAGTTTCTTCAATCCCATCTGTGCCACTCCAAACAGCAAAATCCTGAAAGAGGCGTGTGAGATGGAACAGGTTCTGTTAAAGACCACTCCGGCTGCCTCCTCCCTTGGCCTCTCAGAGTTGAAGCAAGTAGCCACAGAATCCCAAGAAAATAAAGCTCCAGGGAAAAAAAAGAAACGAGCTCTGACCAGTAATGTCAGCTTCTTCTCTGGCTGCTCCCTTATGGAAGAAGAGGCCCCCTGAATTTGGACTCATCATCTCTGCCCTAGTCTGGCTTGGGAGATGCCTTCTGGTTATAGCCAGAAGGGAATTTTTTAATGACTCCTTTAGATTTAAGGTTTCTTGCTGTTGAAAAAAGGGACAGCATGTTAGTGAAAGGGTGCTAAGCCACCTGCTGAAGAGAGAACCAGCTGACCTTCCTGGTTACTCTTCAGGAACCAGTCCCCAGTATAATGGAGCTCCTTCTGATGTGCCAGCAGTTAAAGCTGTCTCCTAATGGGAATGAGGCCAAGGCTGTCTTATCTCTAGGTTATCTCAGCTTAATGGTGGAGCTTGGCCTGGGTAGGAGGCCTGGCACCAGTTTTTCACCCCTCCTCAGGAATGGTGCTGAGGTAAATAAAATATTTTAAATTGCTAATGTTTTAGTTATATAAATAAATAAAGCTGAAAAAGTATTAACAATTATATGGAGACAAAACAGAAGTGGATGTCCAATAACTATTTGATTAAAGAAAAATTGTTGAAAATAAAAGGGATTGAAAGAACACCTTACCATTCCATTGCTCAGATAATATATTTTTATTGATTTCAGGGAGAAAGGAAGAGAGAGGGAAAGAGAGAAAGAAACATCAATGATGAGAGTCATTGATCAACTGCCTCCTGCATGCCCCCTACTGGGGATCGAGGGTGCAACCCAGCATGTGCCCTGAACAGGAATCAAATGGCGATCTCCTGGATCATAGGTCCATGCTCAACTGCTGAGTCACACCAGCCGGGCTAATTTGTGTTTTAAAACTAATGTCTAACTTATAATTATGATTTCAGTATAAACAAAAATCAAAACCTTGATTTAGTAGGATACAGAGAGCCCATTATTTTTATTCCCAGCCTTAACTACAAAACAAACCAGACTATAATATCATGCTATTCCCTTATGAGAGAGCTAAAAATTTTAATAAACTTAAAAGAATTAAAATACAGAGAATGCCAAAAAATTCCTAGGAAAAAAAAGTAGCCAAGCTGCTTTTATCCCTGACAAAGGAGCATGAGGAGAAAGGATCTGCAATAAATATTGGTTAAAAAAGTCACATTTTAAATAAACTTCAACATCCCTATGTAAACTGGTGTAACTGATGAAATTTTCCAGAAGCTCCAGTCACAGAGAGATTTCACCCACCACCTGCTCTTTCCCAAAGATCATCTCTTCTTAGGAATAGTACACCTATGGCTGGGTGCAAAAGGGAAACTGAGAGAATGTCTACAGCATTGTGCAATATCTCATGTAACATGGGAGCAGGGCCAGAGAGCTGAAAGAAATTTCTCCCACAAATTTCTGGACTTTACTGAGAGTGAGCCAATTGTTGTTGGCTGCTGGTTTTTGATGGCACAAGAGGAAACCTGAAAATAAGTCACTTTGAAGCTCTTTGCATCTTCCCTGAGTATAATACAGAGGTCCTTCAAATGTTGGAGATAGGGCAGCAGGGTAGAGAGATTTAACGCTAAGATCGAAGTTAAAGTGTGCAAAAACTCCATGACAACCCCAAACAACTGGAAGCCATGCTAGGGAGCACAGCAAAATGTTCCATGACTAGAAAACTAGCCACTGGGCTGGAGAGGAAAAAAGTATCTCCAGAGTGTTTCTGGGACTCAGCAGCAATCAGGCTAAACATAAAAGACACATCCATGTTAAAACTTTGAACCACGTGAGGAACTGGGGCTAACTTTAACTTCAGCACAGCATACATTTAGTTCAATTCAGATTAGTGGTCTTAGAAAAACAGAGCTGTTCACTGTTGTGAGTGTAAATATTATTTATCTTCATTTATGCTGTTTTCTAACACACATTATCTGGCAATCAAAGAAGCAAGATGAGGTGATTCATGATCAAGAGAAGGAAAGTTTAATAAAACCAGACAAAGAGATAAAATGTAGGGATGATCAGAAAGAACTTTAAAATGATTATAAAAAAATGGGTTAAAAGATTAGTATAAAAATGAAAAACATGCATAAATAATGAGTAATCTCAGCAGAGATGAAATTATGTAAAATTGAGCCAATTAAAAATGCTAGGAAAAAATGTAACATCAGCAGTGACAATTTTAAGATGTTAAAAGTTTATTGCACACAGCAGAGAAAATAATCATTAACATGAAGGTAGGTCAACAGAAACTATCACAAGTTAAACAAAGAGAAAATTAGTTAAAAATGGAGCAGAATAACTGATCCATAGAATAAGGCCATACAGTCTATAATACTATTAGGAAAGAGAAAGAAAGTGGAGCAGAAGAAACACTTGAATAGATAATGACTGAGAATTTTACAAAACTGATAATAGACACCAACCAAAAGATATGGAAATATTAATGTATTCAAGCTTGATATGAAAAAAAGAAATACACAAGCACAGCAGATGTGAACTGCTGAAAATGAAAACTAAAGTAGCTTAAAAACAGTCAGAGATTAAAAAACACATTCCATACCGCGGGTGAAGGATCTAAATGACAGCTTTCTCCCATCACAAACAATGAAGGACAGGAGATAATGGGAGCCTATCTTTAAAGTGCTATAAAAATAAAACTGTGATCCAAGAATTGAGTTTGATAGCAAACATAACTGTCAAACCACGAACTCCTGGATCCTAGGTCGATGTCCAACTGCTGAGCCACGCCCAGCTGGGCCAAACCCCTGTTTTTCAAGCATCAACTGTAGATGGTTCTTAATTTGTTATACTCAGTAGAAAATGTCCAGGAGAGAGTACATAGAAGATTTCTACAACCAAGTCCTGGCATTCCAACATTTGGAGCTCTAGCAGGGAAAGGGAATCAACGAATGACGAATGAAATGTGGAAAGAGAACCAGTATGATGGTTCAGGTCAGACCATATCAAATAGATTCTGAAAGCCCATCTAGCCAGTTTTGTGCACAATAACAGAAAGACAGAAATTTAATATTATTCACTTATGTAAGTAGTAAATAGCATTACAACTTGAAAGATTTAATATCTATTTGAAACTGGAAAATAATTTCATTATTATTTTGCATAAAGCTATCTTTCAGTTATTATTTTTCATAATAATACTTTTTATCCAATGTATTTTGTAATGAATGTACTGGCTTTTGACTTTCTTGTGACTCTAGGCCTAGGATCAGCAGTTCTCTTATTATTATCACAGCCATGCATATTCAAAATGCTCATGCATATTCAGGTGCTACACATCTTTTTTGCTTACACTAAAGAATTTCCAGAGTGATAAAGATTGATCTTTTTTTGTCACCATTCTCTGAATATCATTTGGTTTAGGTTATGTTTACATAAACCATATCAGTTATATAATACAGTTGCAAAGTATGTCAATCACAGGCCAATTATGACAGGTTTTATGACTAAATAGATACAACAAAATTTCCTTTCTCAATGCTGAGAAAAATATGTTAGCAGAGAAAACACATTTGATCGGCTTTTGTTCTGTATTGATTTGTGATTAATTTTAAAGATATTTGATTCTTTCAAAACTTACCTTGCATTTTCGGCTATGTTGTATTTTCTATTTCAGATTGTAGAAGTAATGTTTTGAAGATAGAAATTAATGCCCCCTCATTGCCCAGTATGGAATCAAAGACTTTATAGCAGTACTTTTTCCCTAAAAAGTTTGAGTGAGGCTTTCCTTAATATAAGTAAACTTGCCTCCTTTCTTGATTCTACATCTATCATACCTGGTTATAGGGTATGATATTTGCTAAAGTTTAGAGTATGATATTTGGTAAATTGACTAAATTGTGTCTGCCTGCAAAATTCATGTGTCGAAAACCCAACCCCCAATGTATTTGGAGAGAGAGTCTTTGAATAGGTAATTATGGTTGAAGTCATAAGAGTGTGGCCCTAATTCCATATGACTGGTGTTCTTATAAGAAGAGGAAGAGACACCAGAGCTCGCTCCCTCTCTGGTGTGTGCACAGAGAAGTTATGTAAGACACATAAGAAGGTGACAACCCAGAAACCATAAAGAGAGGCCTCACCAGAAACTGAAGTTGCAGGCACCTTGATCTGGAAATTCTGGCCTGCAGACATGTGGTAAAATAAGTTTCTGTTGTTTAAGCTACCCAGTCTGTGATATTTTGTCATGGCAGCCCAAGCAGACTGACACAGGAAAATACATAGTGAGCAGATGACTGGGGTCAAGTCTGTTCAAGTTTAGGAGGCACAGATGCTTTGTTTCAATATTTTTCTACTAAGTTCTCCTTCATTTCTAAATCAAACTTCAAAATTCTACTGAAAAAATACTTTTATAAAAAGGTTACTGCAATTTTAGATTTTTCTGACTTTTTTTTTAAAATACATCTTTATTGATTTCAGAGAGAGGAAAGGAGAGGGAGAGACAGAAACATCAATGATGAGAGAGTCACTGATCGGCTGGAGCCCGCAACCCGGGCATGTGCCCTGACCGGGAATCGAATCCCAATTGCCTGGATCCCAGGTCGACACTCAACCACTGAGCCACACCCGACCCGGCGATTTTTCTGATTTTTGACACTAGCCTATTACATTTATTCATTTTTGTTTTATAATTTTCAGATATCCATTGTGGTTTTATCATGAATAAATTAGTGATGTTCTTTAAATGAACATTGTTTACTTATTGTTTTATCCAATTTTATATTTCACTTTAAAAACTAGACTTGATTCTGGATAATTTTTAGTAATTTCCAAGGAAATACAGTTTGTGCTTTAGGAGAAATATTTGCAATCATTAATAATATGTAAAATATATATATATAAATTTTTTGTCTCTGGAAATAAATCCAAATGAGAATTTCCAAATGTGTTTTGGCAATAATAACATGCTAGGAAAATGATAAGATTTATGACTCAGAGATAAGTCAATATTGATAAATTAAGCAACACATAGATTGTCAAAGAACGTAAAGCAGCATGAAGTGCTTCAACTAGACAATGCATCAGCACAGAAGAAAGAGAAAGATAAAGAATTATTAACCTGATTACAAGAAACTTACTAGTATTGCACTGTAGCTTAGGGCCATCTCGATATTAGGGGAAACAAAGGTCACAGTTCAGCTCCACAGGGCCTAATCCCATCAGCAGACCACAAAGCTGGGAAATCTTCAGGTCTAAAAATTGAATGAGTAATTCTTGTTCCATAATTTATATTTTAGTTATAAAGATCTAACCATTTGCTCATTATTTACTAAATATTCTTTTGACATCTACAAGGTTTCAGACAGTTTAATGAATACAGGACATGTAAATCTCAATACATAACTAAAACATAACTTGGGTCTTATGCTCAAGTATCCCATAGACTAATGGAAAAAGCGGATGATTATAATACAATATGAAGGAAGCAAGCAAAGCAATAATGGAGACACAAATCAGAAAAAAAGGGTAAGAGAGGATTCCTGAAGAGAATGGACACTTTGAGTTTGGAGATGATTAAATTTAGAAGGAACTGAAATAGTACTAGATTGAAAAAGCAGAGGTACCCAATGAACCAGGAACATTGCTGCCTCATTAGTTACCTGTGGAAGGAGAGTCATGTGAAGAAACTTCATACACAAGCAGGGACCAAGAGATGAAGTTTGTGGACTAGTAATGGAGAACCACTGAATAATTTTTAGGTTTTTGTTTTGTACAGATCACTTAGATAACACTCTGGAAGGAGAGACAGACCAATCTGTGGGTAGAGTGTTGAGTTAGGAAGCTACCGCATGGATGGAGTTGCAAATTGAGAAAGGCAGATATTTAGCTAACAACGGTGAATCAGGAACACAGGATGGATTGAGAGATATTTAGATGGTCAGATCACCATGACGCTGAGACTAACCGAAGTAGATAAGAGCATGACAGAAAGGAGTCAACACTAACTTCAGAATATCTGATGCTGGGAACTGAGAGAAAAGAATTGCCTTTTACTGGGATGGAGAATGAAGAAAAATAGATTTGGGTGGTGGGATTTAAGATAAATTCAAATAAAGAAATTCAAAGCAGAAATCCAGTCTCATGGACATAACTAAAGTAAAGCTACAGAAAAGGGTGATAAAGGTTTAGAGAGACTATTATTTGGACAACAGAAATGCCTGGAATGATGTCAATGTACACAAGAGTTTGCAGTCTTATAACTAGGAGGAAAACAGTAGAAACACAACTACTCTCCTGAGGTTAATGGAGTTGGTAGGAAATTGGGCAGTTTATTCTGCATGTATCCTTCCTAAAACACTCTCTACCCTTCTTAGCCTTTCTATGTGCTCTATGAGGATAATTTGTTTTATTTTATTACTTGGGATTCCTCTCCTCTTGGCTTCTAATTGGGTTCTGATAATACACAGTAATGTTAAGGGACGTGGTTGGAGGAAAGGTTTGTGGGAAATTATTTTCTTGGCTATCTCCATCTAGCCTTACCTGT
The DNA here is from genome assembly GCF_054644295.1 of Miniopterus natalensis. Lineage (NCBI taxonomy): Eukaryota > Metazoa > Chordata > Mammalia > Chiroptera > Miniopteridae > Miniopterus > Miniopterus natalensis. The sequence goes on along the minus strand of NW_028269912.1, from coordinate 133,083 downwards.
TTTGTGGCCTTCCTTCCCTTAATTTAAATTTTCCCCAGTTCATTTATCACTTTTTATTACCTCTCTTTCTCTCTTTAAGCCCATAAATAATCAACAGTTTACATTGTTGCTAGTTACTGGGTATATAAAGTTCCTTTTTGTAGTTTCCTTTAACCCTACCCACAACTTTGAATATGATCTCTTTATTAAACTCTCTTTAAGTGTTACTTTGAGTAAGCCATCCTTCTGGAACCTGGACTGATAAAGTAGTTAGTACCATGAGTGGGTCCAGGAAAAGGACCCTCAAAATAAAATTCTGAAATTCAGTAGGTCATGTATTTGATTAATTAGTGGACAGCTTCCTTGCTGGAGAGGGCAAAAAAATACAACAGTAATAACCCATGGTAAGCAGTGGTATGTAAGTTATTAGCAATAGTGGTTTAGGGTAAAACAAAGATGGAGGGTTGAGCATTTGTAGAAAAAGTGATTGTAGCACTTAGACATAAGGCTTCAATGGTCATTAGGATGTTTATTGGGGAGTCTGGAAGCTTCTGCTGCCTTAGAGAGTATGCACAGTAAAGTACAAGTGTAATGCCTTAAATTAATAAATTCAATAAGCCTGATGAAAAATTAGAAAGATTAGAAAGCCTCTTAGATCATTTTAAAGTAATCCCTTACCTGATGTAGCTCTAAAGGCAAGACACGGATGAAATTAAGCCTAGAACATGAATGCAGTGCCTGTAGAGTAGAAGCACCAAATACCTATAAAAGAAAGGGCAGTGATAGGAAGCCTATCCCCACAGAATGGGACTTTCAAATAGAAAGATAAATATGATAATGTGGGAACCCCTAATATGTCAGGAACAACATCTCCTTATTGCCATCCCCTCCAGGGTCTGAAAGAACTTGGGTTTGTTCTTCACTCCCCATTGCCTCCAGGCTCATAAGGAGAGCTGAATCTCTGGATGCTCCTGTAGTAGAATTTATCTAGCAGCAGACTGATTATACTTCAAGGATTTGCAGGATTTGACAGCTTTTACTGGCAGAAATCTAAGGATGAAAGGTAAAGAAGAACTGAGTATAAGATGATTATTAACTTAAGTATATTCCCCTAGGACTCAGAACGTATTATATTGGATTAGTTGTATAGTTATAAAAGTCTTTAGGAATCTTCAAAAGATAGATGATAAACAGGTTTAAAACTGACATAAAGGAACGCACTTCCTCATGCTTAATGAGTTTGTAGTCAGCTTCAAATAAAAGCACTGATCACAGGGCAAAGTTAAATCTCTATGCTATTATGTAGGGAACGTGTAGCTTTTATTATTCAAATAACCTCCAAAGGTTCATTAAGCTTTTCAAATTTTATTCTATGTTTAATATACGTTTGACATCAATCAGGTATCTACATTAAATGTTCTAATTGAATTAATGTCATGATGTATTGAAAGGGGGGGAAATAATGCACTGTTTAAATATAGTGATTCCTCAGATATAAATGTGTCAAATTTCCTCTTTCATTGTAAATACAACATAAAATAGGTATTGCCTACTGCAGGGATGGCTCCCTTCTCTAAGTTTGAAATGATGTTTAATTATCAAATAGCTAGAAAATAAAGGATACTAGGAATCTATTGTGTAGGCAAAAATTTACTATTCTGCTGCTTCACTATCCACTTATTTTAAACAATTAAAGACAAAACAAAACATTCAAAACATCCCAGTATTATCACAGAGGTTTTGGCCTCCAGTTACAGGATAAATAGTTTTTCATCGGTCTGTGTGGAGCTGGACTGTCTACATTTTATGGAGTTGGATACACACCTTTTACCTCTAAAGGGGAGGGCTTTGGGGTTCTTGTGTAATATTCTTTTGAGGGGAGATATAATTAGCATTGATGATAACCAATAACAACTCTATTTACCTCATTTACGGTGAGTGCAATGGAAACATCTTTCTTCACACGTTATTAGCAACATTAACAAACCCACTGGAAAAATTCTGAACTAAGTATTTTCAATTGGAGCTTTGTAATCATAACATGTTCGGTTTATAGTAATAATGTGTAACATCTTTCTGGTTAAGGTGAATTTGCATTTTTGTTGCAACTTCCATGAAAAAATAATTAACACAAAGTTTATTTCCAAAATTTCCCCCACAAATAAAACTGCCAACAAATTATACAAGTTGGATTCCTTTAAAAATGCTCTGTATGAAATGCAAATTCAAAAATCCTGTCTAAATCAAAGCACAGGTTTATTAATTCAAACAAAAGAAAAACTGCTCACCCATGCATAACTAATCACTCTCTGAACTTTAGAGAGTATTCTATGTCATAAGAAAAGCAATAAAGGAAGTTGTTAAACTTACAGATAGAATTTACGTAAATGATTAAAAAGTAAGTAAAGTTTATGCTCATCAGAAATATTTTGGGTTATATGACTATTTTTGTTGAAAATAGTAAATGTTTTCTCACATAGTAATGAGCACTATAAATTCCATCCACATTTCTGAATTTTGTAAGCTTTATTTACATCCCCAGGTTTTTTCTCAATAGCAATTAAGAGATAGACTACTGTGTCACAGATTTTCCCTTCTGAGCCTTGTAAATGTTACTCCATTTTCAGCAAACTAATATTGCTGAGTTTGAGACTGGTCTGGTTGATTTTTCCTGTCTTCTGCTGGTATTCTTCATATGATTCCTTCTCTAACCTTGAATGTGAGCCACTTCACCAGGTTACATCTTGGTGTTCACTGTCATTTATCAATTTTCCTTGGGCAAAATCAATGTTTTTTATCTTTTATGAGCCCTTGAGAAAAAATGAGTCCTCTCCCTTTTATCTACAATTCACTTTCTTAAAACACTATTCTATGGCATCTTTCTCTAGTGATGAAATCATAAATAAAAAAGGAAGTGTTCACTAGGGAGAGAGAAACTAATGCTTCTCAAGGTATTGGTAAAACTCTATTTTTTTTGGTGTCTAGTGGGACTATCTGTTATTATTGTTATTATTTATTATTATTTAAATAAACATCATACATACATTCTCATTTGTGATATATTCACAATAAAGAATGCAAAAATATAAGAAAATGTAAAAACAGATGTGGATGTACGTTTCAGTATGCTTCATGAAAAAAATTAAATCTTGAGTAATTTCCTCCCCCTGTGTGTGTTTGCGAGCTAAAGAACATGGTGTGTAGTGTACCAGCTCTGACCTTTACTGTGTGACTAAGACGAATCACTTTTATCTCTGAGTTTTATGTTCTCTCTAAATCTAATGAAAAGATTAGAGTATATGATGTTAAAAATCCTTTGATTTCAGATGTAAGCTGCAGACAGATTTGCTTTGTCATAACCTGCATGTAGCATTTCTGACTGACTGCATCAGTGATGGTTTTTATTCTCTAATAATTATTAATAACAATAGTAAGAATTACAGGCAAAGGTTATAAAGCCTCTTGATTTTCTGCACATATTACTTTAGTAAAATATATTACTAAATGAAAAGAAGTAAGACATGGCAAAAAGGCATTCAAAGATACCCTTGGATACAGAAACAATAGCAACATACAATTTTGTATAATTGAATATAGTTAGCATAGATGAATAAATCCTTCATTTTAAAGCTAAAATTTACTCAAATACAAAGATAATAGTTCTTTCTTAACATGATATATTTCTGTTATGATGATGATGAGTATTTTCTATTTTTTTTAGGACTCAGTGATTCTTTAGAAAAATATAATTCGTATTTATCTCTATATTTCATTCAATCCTGTTATTTTGCATTGTTGGTGTTATTTACATTAAAGAATATTCCAGGTACTTTATTTTAATGCACTGGGAATATAAATCTGAATAATACAAGGGGCTTTGGTCATTTTTTTACTTAGATTTTAAAAATTAAATAAGAAAAATAGGAGTGCTATTCTGGAAGCTATGTCTAAAATTGTATTCATCATTTTGGAAGAAATCTAAGGAAAGTTAAAATAATATAATTTTGCATGATAATTTGCATGTAATTTGCACATACAATCTATATACCATGAAACAGGAGACAATGACCAAATAAAACAAGATAATAACAACAACAATAAAATAAAATATTTAGTAGAAAAATATTGCTCTAAGAGACTTTGAAAAGCAATAACAAGCAAAATAACATAGAAAGTCAATAAGATACAGCAAAACTTTGAAAGAATGACATAAATAAACCACAAAGAGGAAAACTAAGTTGACTCAATCAGAGAGAAGTTTATTGTTAGGAATAACAGGCTTAGATGTCCTACATAAATCAGCTATTGTACTTGAGCCAAATAAGAGAAAAAAAAAAATAACAGAGAAATCTATCTACATAGGTTGATATGAGAGGAGTCCAAGAGCATCCTTGTCAAGTTTTCTGATGTATTTCTACTACAGGCTGGAAATTGTACTAAAAGACACTTCAGATCCATTGGGCTCCTGATTTCAGTGGAAACAACAGTATCCCAGACAGGGGTAAATATTAGTGTTCAACCTCAGGCATAAGGTAGGGATGACTGGCATACAGTGATGTTGGTGATCAGATTTTTATTCTTCAGAGGTCTGTGAAGAGGACTAACTCATCTCAGGGTCCCAGGGAAGTAAATAGGTGCACAGTCTATTAAGGACTACATAAATCACAGAAATAGAAGAATTTAAGGTTTACTGAGCATAAAACCAACTTGAATTGCTACAGGAGGGATTAATATTTGCACACTCATGCAAACCACATAACTTCCAGAGTTCCTTCTTTGAAAGACCTTATGTCAGAGGAAAATTTTGAAGTATTTTGAAAGGGGCAAAAGAGGAAATGGGTATACTTTCAGTATAACACTAGGCATTACCCAAGTCTAGAGGCACCTCCCAGGATTATCTGATATTAGAGGGATCTAAATCTTTCATTGTCTTTGATTGTTGTGCAGCTTTGTAGAGAAAGATGACACTTGTAGAGGGCTGGTGGTGCTGTGAATAATTCTGTTCAAAACAATGCAAATGTATCTTTTCCAGTGAAGATGCAGTTGACATCCACCTCATGGAAGACGCCAGTTTTGTGTTTAGTTGCAAATTCATTTCAACATTCTTGATTTCCTGTACATGGGTGTATTATTTGAATTCTCCTTTGACCTGGTACTTACATCTCACTCGTTGCCTCTTAATGGGAAAATCTGAGTATCTGATGTTCCCTGTATGATAGAGACATATTATCTGATCAGTGAGAGACAAGAGAACTAGTTTGTTAGTTCTTTGTATTGGTTTGTCTCAAATTCAAATCAAAGAAGTTTATGTCTACTGAGAAGAAAGTCTCTGAACTCTGAAATGAGTATTTGTGTTTTTGTTTGTACTCTTGACCTATTGCTGAAATTGTAAACCTGAAGCTTTAGGCAATCTATGTATTTATGTGTGTATGTCTGTAACTTAGGTCTTTACCTTTCATGTGATGGTAAAATATTTTCCCATATCCAGAGTATATTAAGAGATTGGGTGATAATGTCTCTTAAATTAAAAATCTCTTCTGATTGGTTTAGAAAAGTAATTTGCCTAAGATTCCCAGGAAACAAGGAAATTGAATTTCTAATACTTTAAATGCTGTGGACTAAAAAAATCCTTTCAGCAAGTGCAAGCTCTGGAAAGCATTTTAAATAACTTTAGTGCACATATCTAAGGAAAATCTTTGGTGAATGAGAGTAGTGTGTGTTCAAGCGCTACGATAGTTTGCTAAAAGGCTTATATTTCAGACAGTTCTCAATTATCCATGTCTCAGATTTTTCAGTGAAATAGAAATAGTTACTTTGGATAAAAATTACAACTAATATGAGTACCTGAGACTATACTACAGCAATAGTGAGAATGAAACAGTGTGTGCAAGTGGTGCAAGTGTGTGCATGCATGTGTGTGCATGAGTGTGTGTGTGTGTTAAGACTATTTTTACAGAGCAGTTTTAGGTTCACAGCAAAATTGAGGGTAAGGTAGAGAGATTTCCCATATACCTCATGCCTCAATACATTAATAGCTTCCCTCATTATCAGCATCTCCCCAACCAGTGGTACATTTGTTACAATTGATGAACCTACATTGAGACAACATAATCATACAAGGTCCATAGTTTATATGACAGTTCACTCTTGGTCTTGTACATCCTATGGGTTTGGACAAATGTGTAATGAATGACATGTATCCATAATTATGGTATCATACAGAGTATTTTTATTGCCCTAAAATTCCTTGGTTTTCCACCTATTTATCCCACCCCCACTCCAACCCCTGGAAACCAGTGATATTTTTACTATCTCTATAGTTTTGCTTTTTCCAGAATGTCAAATAGTTGGAATCATACAGTATGTAGCTTTTATAAATTAGTTTCTTTTACTTAGCAATGTAAGGTTCCTCCATGACATTTCATGGATTGATAGTTCCTTTCTTTTTAGTGCTATATGATATTCCATTATCTAGATGTACCACAGTTTATTTCCATCTATTAAAGAACATATTGGTGGCTTCCAAGTTTTGGCAATTATAAATATAACCGCTATGAATATCCATGTGTAGGTTTTGTGTGGACAAAAATTTTCAACTTCTTTGGAGTAAATACCAAGGAACACAATTGCTGAATGTCAGTTTTTTTAAGAAGCTGCCAAAGAGTCTTCCAAAGTTTCTGTACCATTTTACATTCCCACCAGCAGTAAATGAGATTCTTATTGTTCCACATCATCAACATTATTTGTTTTTGTTAGTGTTCTGGATATTGGCCATTTTTACAGGTGTGCAGAGGTATCTTGTTTTCATTTGCATTCCTTGAGGACATATGATGTAGAACACTTTTTTAAATACTAATTTTTCATCTGCATATCTTTTTTGGTAAGACATTCGTTAAGGTCTTTGGCACATTTTTTTATTCAGGTTGTTTTCTTATTGTTGAGTTTAAAGAGTTCTTTACATATTTTGGATTGTGTGTTGTGTTTTTTAAGGTCAAAGAGTAATTTTGTCCTAATGCGGCTTACATTTTTTGATCTAAGGACCCCTTTACCTTGCTAAAATCATTGAAGACACTAATTTTCTACAGTATATTACTGTGGACAAAAAAGGGCCACATACTAAACATGGCAAGCTGAGGGGAGGCCTGCATGGTGGGCCTTACATATTCAGAGATGGAAAATAACCACTTGGGATGGTCTGAAATTATAACTTCTTGACTCATGACTAAAAGTGTGTCATAGCAGTCAGCCATGTCCTAGGCCAGCATCTTCCTTGACAAAGATCAGTCTTTCCCTTAGCTGATCCTATCTATTATCCTTTTGCCTATAACAACATACCTTTGGAATGTCAGAATAACCCTTTTCTTCAGACCCCTTGGAGCACAATCTCCCATGGGAGCAGGAGACCCCAGCACCCCTCATTGCTATCTTGTTACCCGAATACCATCTCTATATGCTGTAAATGTTAATTGTTAACTATCCTGTACCCACCAATGCAAAAGAAGTATGTGTCCCTGTTTTACTCTTTACCCAGTCTCAGAGGTTTCTCCACTTTGCTTCCCCAGCCTTCCTAATCTACCACCAATGAATTTCGTGTAACCCTCCTTATGTCTTCTCCTTTGAAATGGATAAAATAAGCTGCAAAACTGTCATCCTCCAGAGGGTCTTCTCAATTCACTGAGATTTTGCTAACCAGCAAATGTCAGTTTCGCCTAAATAAACTCACAAAAATTTTCTATGTGTTTAGGCATTTCTTACATCTACATTACTATCTGAGAAATAAAAACTGAAAAAATGTTTTGAATATTATTGATTTATTAAAAAACAATGAATGCTTTTTAAAAATTGCTGCCCTAAAGTAATATATCAGTATGTTCCTGAATATATAAGGGCATGATGAAAAAGGTAAAATTTGGAAAGTAAATATTTTTCTTGATTTTTATGTACCTGAATCTGTTAATATAAAATACCTTAGAACTTTAATAAAATTATCTGTTTTGATGGACTTGCTTCCTTGGTTTACTGATTAGTGACTTCATCAATATTATGAAAGATTGCATGTAATCATCTGTGTAAGCTGCTGGATATCAGAACTTAAGTGATATACTGAAATAATTTCCAAAGCTTTCTATAAACATTATTATGTTTTGAATTATTTAAGAAATAGGAAAAAAAGTTTCTCACTAATTAAAAGAGCTAAAGTTCTTTAAAATCATATTACCTTCTTTTTATTTTCAATGGTTTATTAAACAGTTTAATTAGTTAACCAATTAGTCTTTCTCAAGTATCCACAATTCTTTTTTCCTACTTTATTGAGCTATAATTAACATAATTAACATGTAACATTGTGTAAGATTAAGGTGTACACTGGAATGATTTGATATGCATATATATTGTGAAATCCTCACCACAATAGGTTAGTTAACACATCCATCACCTCACATAGTTATCATATTTTTTAATTCATTTTGGTGTGTGGTGAGAACATTTATGATCTGCTACTATCTTAGCAACTTGTAAGCATGCAACACAAAATTAACGATAGTCACTGTGCTGTATATTACATTTCCAGAACATATTCACCATATAACTGGGAATTTTTAACCCTTGCGTTTATCTAGCTCCCAAGCCACTGGCAACCACCTATATACTTTAGTTTTACGAGTTTGACATTTTCAGACTCCACACATCAAAGCGAGATCCTAAAGTATTTGTCTTCCTCTGTCTGATTTTTTCCACTTAGCATAATGTCCTCAAGATGTATCCATGTTGTTGCATATGTCAGTATTTCTTTCTTTTTATGGCCAAATAATATTCTATTTTATATCACACTTTCTTTGTCCATTCATCTATCGGTGAACACTTAGCTGTTTCCATATCTTGGGTATTGTGAATAATGCTGCAACAAAAATAAGGGTGAAAACGTCTCTTCAAGATAGTAATTTCATTTTTTTTTTTCAGATATGTACCTAGAAGCATAATTGTTGGATCATATGGTAGTTCTGTTTTTAATTTTTTGTGGAATTTCCATACTACTTTTCATAGTAGCTGCACCAATTTGCATTTTACCAATAGTATACAAGGATTCCCTTTCTCTACATCTTCAACAATAGTTATCTCTTGTCTTTTTTATGATAGCCATTCCATTTCCCTCATGACTAGTGATGTTGAGCACCTTTTTGTGTACCCGTTGGCCATTTTTATATCTACTCTGGAGAAACGCATTTTCAATACCTGTCCCCATTTTTAATCAGATTTTTTCCTACTGAGTTGAGTTCCTCATATATTTTGGATATTAACCCCTTATCAGATACATAATTTGTAAATAGTTTGTCTCATCTGTAGGCTGTCTTTTCATTTTGTTGATTCTTTTGTGCAGAAGACTTTTTTTGTTTCATATAGTACCATTATGTTTATTTTTGCATATGCTGCTTGTGCTCTTGGTCATATCCAAAACATTATCTTGGAAGTACCTTAGGATGGGCTCTAAGGTTGCCCAGGGTCTCTGTTCAGCCTCCCTGACCAGTCAGCAGCTGGAGGCTCTGCTCAGCAGTTGGGCAGAACTGTTGACTTGCTGACTTGCTGCCTTGCCTGAGTGGAGCTATAAAATAAGCTCAACAGTCAGTAGGGTCCTTTGGCTGGAGACCCAAACTGTGCAGAACTGCCCACTGAGCTCCCTGACCAGAGGAGGCCACCGGCTCTATTCTTCAAATGGGCAGAGCCACTAGCTGCTATCTGTGTGGGCACTGCCACCAGCAAGAATGTGGTTCACCCAGATCCAAGTACTGATTGCTGTGAGCTCCCATCCATCTTCCCCATCACTAGCTGACCCCCATTAATAAGCCCCACTTATTACCCTAGTAATCCCGGTGAGGTGAGACCTAAGTGGGCCTCCTGGGGAGCATTCTTAACAATGGATAAACTGGATGCCCACCTGGTTTTCTGGGTTTTTTTTGTTTTGTTTTTCCTGCTGGAGAAACTGTGGGCTGAGAGGGAGCATCTTGGTGTGGCCCTATGCCAGCCTTGTAGAGGGGCAATGCAGTCAAAATGAAACTGCTTCTCTTACCCTTCAAATATAGGGGTTTTTTGGTTCTTATCATCCATGGAAATGCTTCAGCTCACTCCTAGGTTTTGGGATTTTCACAAAGACATCTTATCTATGGATAGTTATTTGTTGGTCTTCCTGTGAGCACAATTGAAGTCAGGAATAAAACTATCTTGCCATCTTTCTGATGTCACTCCTCTTAATTCTCAGGATCTCAGTATTTACTCAGGATTAAACTCTAAATTTTTAAGACAAGAAATATTCAGAATATCTTTACATCTGAAATAATCTTTGAGATTTTCCAGAGGACCATCATGGAAAATCCTGAATATTACTTAATTACTGCGAGACTAATAAAAAGGCTAAACAGATTAATGAAATCTCTTAAGCTTCTTGGATTATTTTCTCTAAAGATACTTTTATGCCATTTAAAATAGAAATATATTCATATTTAATATATTCTTATTTAATACCTACTATGTTCTAGACATGGTCTAGAATCAGGGCATATGCAGTGAACAAAAGAGAAAAAAAAATATTTTCTTGTGGAATTTTCGTATTGCAAAAGGAACAGAGGAAAAAGAGAGTGGAAACAAGACAAGATATGTGTGGAGAGCAAAATGAAGTGAGAAAAAGTCTAGCAAGGGACTGAGACAAGCAGGTTAAGGAAGTGAGGAAGTAAGGCAGATGGTCACCCGGAGGAAGGAGCTTGAGGCAGAGACAAACGCTGCTGTAAAGGCGAGCGGCGGGGGTCAGCAGGCCGCTGCGTCAGGCGTGAGCAGCCTTGGGCTGCTGGAGCCATGAGAAATGACAGTTTGGGGATATATTTTGAAGAGAGCATTCAGAGAATTTTCTGATAAATTAGATGCAGAGTGTGAGAGAAAGAGCTTGAGAATCGAGAACAAAATTGCCACTGACTGAGATGTAAATTATTGCAAAGTAACAGGCATTTTTTTGAAAAAGGCATTAGGAGTTCAGTTTGGATATATTGATTCTCTGAGGCTTATTCGAGTGTAGACAGAGGAGGAATAAGCAGCCACATGCATGAGCCTGGTGATCAGAGAATCTGCCAGGGTTCATGATATAAAATGTTCACTTCCTCAGTCAGATTATAGATTTATTTCACAGAAGGCAGTCTCTTATTTCTTTAATCTTTATTAAAAGTGCCATGACATTTATTCTAAAATCTGTATTCTGTAGTTGATTTTAGCACTCCTAATAAACCTTCATTAGCTTGATATGCAAAAATTTACACATTATTTTTTTGAGATATTGAAGAAAAGTTCAGCTTACATTTCATCTTTATAGAATGGGAGTGATATTAATGGAGGAGATGGGAAAAAGAGAAGAAAGTAGTCACAGAAAGGTAGCCAGCAATTTATACCTGAAGTTACCAATCGCTTTTGCTTAAAATAGGATTTATTTATGAAGCAATGACTGAGCACAAAAATTCTTAATTAAGAGAAACAAAAAGTATTGTGAGCTGCTACAAAATGACATAAAAGCTTTTCTAACTCACAATTTTATTCACAGCTATAATTCTGGTTATATTTACAATTCCATTTATTTCCCAATAAATACTTGCACTTACTTCTATAAATGCAGGAGAGTTTATTATAATTATTCGTCTTTCTGTATAAATTCCAAATCATAGAGATGGAAATGAAAAAAAGAGGAAATGAAAATAACTGGCAGTTTTGATGTGAGGAAAGAATAAACATGACATAATAATGATTTATTTGTGTATAAATAATTAGTAAAATATTGAAAACATTATTGAATAATTTTTAAAATTTATTTCCCAAGAAATTCTTCATTATCCCAATAAATCTAGAGTAAACTATGGTCGTGATAAGTCAGTGAATAGTTTTGACATTCTTTCCAAGGGTTAACAAATGTTGCGAGCAGCATGCTGCCTAAAACTACTTGTAATTATCACACATAATTATAAAATTCAAATTTCCACACTAAAAAAACAAAACACCAATCCTTCAGTTTCACTTTCTCACCAAAAAAAACCCACAAAAATAAAGTTTTAGAAATTAAATTCTATATTCTCTATATGCTTGTGTACAAACTTCATAGCAAATACCATTTTTTTAAAAATGTGGTTTAATTTTATTTTTAAAAATTGAGTAGTAAGTATCATAGATAAAAAATTTTAATATACAAGTCAATTGATAGTTTATATTACTTTTGGAAGAGAAAAGTGCTTTTTGAGAAAAATTCTAACTTTTCTTGAAATAATTTGTGTACAAATGGAGAAGTTGTACTTTGTTTTAGGAAGACAAACTTTTTAACTTTCCTAATGGATCTGCAACTCTAACAGCCTCATTCTGGGTTTTGGAACATTTGACTCACCCTCTATTTTATAGTAACCCTATGCTTCTGACCCATATAGAAGAGAGCAAATTGGAGCCGTGTGCTAGTCACCTCTTGTCAAATGTAAAGTGACATTTGGAGGAATTTTATATTTATGTAATTTGTGCTACTTAAATATATTTTTGGGTCAAAAATATACCAAGCAAAGTATTATTTGGTCTAAACATTTTAGCACAAGATAAAATTACTTGGAATAAATTCAATTTTGAAATCCACTATGTGAAGCTAGGTTATGGTGAGTAATAAGCAGCTCCCCAATCTCAGAGATTTTAAACTACATCCATTTTATTTCTTCTTCATGCTTTATGTCCATTATACATCTCCAGAGGTCCTGCTCTGAATTATGCTCACTCTGGTAAACAAGCTAAGGAATCGCTACCATCTTGACTATTATCATTGAACCATGACAGGTCAAGACTGCTGTGGAAAACCCACACAGGCAATTAAATAACACATGGTTCTTATAGTTAACCATCAGTAACTAAACCATTCACATGGCTGGACAACCACAGGGAGTAAGGAAGTAGAGTTGTCACCTGTGTCTAGAAGAATGAAAATTTAATATATTCAAGAAGTAGAATATATAACCACCACATATATAAATAGCTTAAAACAAATATTTAAAAAACACTACCTGACCTTTTTTTCTGCCACATTTCTTATACATAAATTACTAAGAATATATTTTTAATTAGATTGATTTTAGGTATGTACATAATAGATTATACAGATTCACATGAGAATTTTATTTCAGATTACTTATCAAGAAAAGCTCCATTTTTGTTACTTTATACTCTTTGCTTTATTTATTACCTGATATTTTTCAATGTATGATTGACAGTAATTTCCTTTTTGTCATGGCTGCCAGGAAACTTCAAATTCAAAACTTAATTATAACAATTTTGCTGAACTTCAGAATTATAAAGTTTCTGTGTGTGTGCATGCGTGCGCACGTGCTTTGTTTTCCCTGGTATGAATTTGCTATTTGTATTTCTAACTTAATGTTTACTGTCTGTATTGTTTGTTGTCAAACATTTACACATCAAATATGTCTCTGAACAAGAAGTTTGGCTAATATATAGGCTGTCCATTTATATTTGTGCTTTTCCAACTCCTACATTTGTCTTCAGATTAAAAACAAAAAGCAAAGAAATATGTAAGGACACAGGAGACAAAAAATTACAGATATAAATGATGAAGACAAGAGATACAAAGGGAAGATTACTGAGGTTGAGTAGGATGGGAATTGAGAGAAGTAGCAGCTTAAATGTGAAACTGGAGTAGACAATTGAGAATCAAAAGTTACTAGAGAGGTGGATAGGTTGGAATGGGGCAAACTGAGAAAGGAGGGAAATAAGAAACATTCATTGGTGGAAATAAATTATCCCAGGCTGTCCTGCTAGCCATTTCCCCTGACACACTCTTTATAAGCAGATACTATTATAGAGATTGAAAGAATCTACTAGTCATTAGTCAAAACCTCTAATTCAACCTACTGAATTGCTCTGGGTCATCAAGTCAGTTAAAGGTCATCAAGTTGGTTTGTCATCAAGCCAAAAACAGAATCTAAATATGTTAACACAACACCAATCTACTTTTACTCCTGCCTGAGACAAACATGAACAAAACAAAATTTAAAAATAATATAAATGATAGGACATATTGGTGATCAAATGTCTGTTCAATGCATCTTCAATAAAAAACATATTTTAAATTGTCAGCCACTTCTGTTCCTAAATTGCACACTACAAACTTGTCATAAAATTGCATACCTAACATGCCTAAATTTGGATTAATCAATCAATGAAACTGTTCTTTTATAACCCACTCAGCTTTCTAGAAAAGTTGCCACCTTACACACCCTATTGCTGCAACGTATTCTGAGTTAGCACTTTCAGTATAACACTATTTTGTTCAAACTTGAGTGAACTGAAATTGTTGGAGTACATAGCTAATTAGATTCAATAACCTAATTTTTAAGAATACAAAGTATTGTTTTGTACTAAGTACATGAGTTAGGATCAATAACACACGGCTCACTCTTAAATTAGTAATATCTCTTTTAAATTTTAGTTGAAATGCAGTCACTTCCAATTTGCTCAGTTTTTAGAAATTATTATACAGACATAAAAGTTTTTAAATAATTGGAGCTAACCCACTTTAATAACTAATGCTTGTTTCAATTTTATCCATTTTTAATGGAGTTTTTTTAGAATTCCTTCTACATAACATTGTCTCCTTAAACAAAATAGTGAATATGTTTTAAATGTTTTTTGAGCTCATAATCACTTACATTATTGGCCTTTACAGATTAAAGAAACTTATTCTAGTTCAGCTCCCTCATTTTAAAAAGAATGAACTGAGGCTCAGTAAGAGAATCATCTTCACAAGGTACTGGAAGACCTAGGGTTCTAATCCAGGTGCAGGGGCTGCCTCCTACCCCCCTCAATGCTCAGTTCCTTTCTGCACTTTATAGTTGTGAAAGTGACCACAAGCTTTTGTCCATCTACACACACTATACTGTTAAATTCTATTGGACATTTCAGCCATTTGGTTGTATTTTACCTTAATATCATTTCCTATGTTTGATTGCATTTTAAAACATTATAGCCTAAAAGTCTCCATTTGAAGCTAATAATAGATTAGGAATGACAAACTAGATGAGCAAGCATTTTATAATTGAGCATAACCTAAAGGTAAGAAAATAGGGCTTGGATCACCTCTACAATAAGAGCCTCCTTTACAATAAAATACATGTTTTCTTGTCTACTTACTTTAAGGCGTATTAGCAGATTCAAATTTTAGGTTACTTTTCTTAATTCTGATATAGTCATTTTAGTGAATTGTATTAAAATTTTGTCATGATGTTTTAGGTCAAATGTTAGAATAGATTTTCTATAATTCCGAATGCCCTTCCTAACATTAATTTCAAATTTATTCTGGAAATTATTAGTAGCTAAAAAAGTTTTAAATATAATTGTATTCATAATGTAACTACCTAAAAGTTGTTAAAACAAGGAATAAAAAGTTTGAATATATATATATATACATATAATATTATACGTGTATATATATATAATATTCAAGGGGCAGAGACTTAGGGACATACTGCACCCACCCAATGTCTTACATTTTAAAGGTAACCTTTAAAAGAAAGTTGAATAAAAACAACAAGGCATTCATCCTTATGCTTCTTTATATTCTAAATGATTCCAGACTAAGGCTGATTGTATTGAATTGTGAAAAAAGGCTGGGGCCATATTTCAGCTCATCAAGAGGTTAGTAAGCTCTGGTGTCCTTTTTTATGGCCTTTATGTAGTCTATACCATTCAAACCTGTACCATTTCCCAAAGACTTTGAAACTAACTGACTTGTCTTTAGTGCCTAGAAAAAGAGAAACATATTTTCATGTTCTATGCATCACTGAAGTCTCCCACTCCCCAGTGACTCTGTTCTCCATATTATGCTCCAGGCTTGCTTTCCAGAGGGCACTAGTGAGGTTTCCTCTTAGGAAAGCCAATGTCATTGGGATGCTTTGTTTTAGGGTTATTTGAAAGTTGAAAACCTTTCTGAGAAATTGTTTGTACAATGATTGCCTATTTTCTGCTTGAGAGGCTTATAATCAAATTGTCTTTGGTAGAAAATTTTAGTGGAGATTCTTTGCACAGCTGATGTTTCAGGACATTTGCTAGCACATGTTAAAATTTCTTTTTCTACTGTAATTAACATTTATTATTTTTAGCACCCATATGGCTTAGAAATTGATACATTTAATTAAAAAGAGGAATAAGGCATATAGGATTTTTCTATGGAAGGTGAGAAGACTGGGTAAAATATTTTTTAAAAAGAAAGAAACAATAAGCTTCAAAATAAGCTTCAAGTTGTAAAGGGTTTGTTATAATATAAATAAGATCTACTGGAATCTGGCAGACACATTTAGATAGTTCTAATACATGTTGATATAACAATCACAACTAAACATTTCAAAAACAAAGTAATTGAGATAAAAATCTTATTTTCTTTTGGTATGTACGTCTCAAATATCATCTGAAATAAAACTTTCTTAAAGTACTCTTATTATCTCTCAGTAGATAATATATAAATGGCTGTATTCATGATGGTCCTCATTATTCTCAAGGGGTAAACATTAAATGAAATAATAAGTAACATTCTCTAGAAGATAATATAATGGTAACAATACTGCATCCTCATGGAATTAACAGAGCAAATGTGGCACTCATGGGCCAACAATAACTCTGCAAATTGAAAACACTCTATGTGCCAGAATTCTTTATAATCACAACAAAGAATAATGTTTACATCTCTTTCAAAACCTGCAATCGCTATTTCTTTTCATTATATCTGACCTTTGAATTGTTCTAGGATGCAGTAAATTATAGAAGTAGTTCCAGTTCAAAATATCAGGGTCATTTTAGCTTTTGGCTCAATATGCTTTATGCCACAAATTCCTGCTCCTACTTTATTTGGCTTGTCTAAAAGAGAAATAAATGTACAGTATATGTATAAATCTGAATACAAGTCCATTCCAGAGAGTCCATTTTAGTCAAATCATTCTAAAATAAAAAATTGTTAAGAATATTAGTGAAACTGTTATTTAAATCTTATAATTTATGGATCATTCTCAAAGGTAGGACATACATTAAAGAGATGATGATAATATTGATATTGAATTTCAAGACAACTTGAAATTTTAAAGATATCTCACAATTATTTATACTGCACAAAAACTGAGTACTATTTTTTTTTTTTTTTGGTATTTTTTTAATCTACCAACTGGCTTATAACATTGTGTTGTGTGCCCAGATAATAGTTTTATTGAGCCCATTTATTAAAAAGATGAGAGAAACCTGAAATTGCAATTTTAGAAAATCACAATTTTAGAAAGGCGTAAATTCCCTTTCTAGCTCTAGGATTACCCTCTGATTCTCTGCATTGTATTCTTAACCTTGTATTAAATTTCAGAAATGTATCCACCACATGGTAGCGAAATACTGAGATTTGAGTTTGTTAACACTTCCACTATAGCCAAAACCACCCAGTAGAAACTTACTTGAAGTATTGTTATAGTCTCCTCCAATTTTCTCAAACCAATCAAATGAATTTCACAAAACACAATTTACTAGGCTACATTAACTTCCAGGTAAAGAATAAGAATACTATCCAGGAGCATGAACATTTTCAGAGAAAGAGAGGTCATTTATGAATTACTGTAGTATATTAAAAAATAAAATATGACTAGTCTAGAAAAGTATTAAAAATTACTTTGCATCCATAGGAAGCTCATTTTAAAGCAAACACTACATGGAACAAAAATAGTGAATTCTAGATAATAAAAAACACAGACATTGATGTACAATGTGAATAATAAAAAACCAGGCTGTATTTCCTGAAAAAGAAGTCTATTTTCATTCACTCATTGATTCAAAATCATTAATAAAGGGATTGTGCTGTGTCAAGAATTGTGCTTCACAAATGAGAAATCATTCTTCTCTTCAAGTGATTTCAGTATCATGGGGTATTGGAAAGGACGGGAAACGAGAGAACGTTACAATAGTGCATAACTTCTATGGTAGAATCACAACAAATGATATCAGAATATATAAAGGGGTCCCAAAATCTGCACTTTAAAGACAGGACAAGCTTAGAGGAAACCTCACGGAGGAGGTGATGATGAGATGTGGAAATGGAAGCTGTTCAAGTGGAGGGAGGAAGGAAGAACACGCAACCCCGGGAGAGGAGCCTGGTCTAGTGCACTCTGACTTGGAATAGTCCCCTTCTCTAGCTCTGTGGCAAAGAAGAGATGAGCAGTAAGTTGAGGCTGATGAGAAACTAATTAAGGCGGAGTTTGAGCAATCTACTATTAGTTTGCCCCTTTTATTCAGCAAATGAGAAACAGCTAACGGATGGTAAACTGGGAGTGGCATACCGTGTTTTTTTACACATATTAACCTTAGTGGTAATGGAAACATAGGTTGAAGGGAGTCAGGACTAGAAATACAGGGCTGATAAAGAGGCTATTTTAATGACATTCTACATTAGTAGATAAAAGGTTTAGTTTTACATGTATTGAACTTTGGATTATCCAGTTGGAGATATCTAGTGAGGAATTGGATATATGGTTTTGGAAAATTTGGTTTAAGATTATTGTCTTGAGATTCATCACCATGTAGATGGGTGTTCAAACTTTGTCATACTTTTGGTGATATTAAATGGGAAAGGGGTTGAAAGTGAAACTCTGTAGAACATTAATAAGATTAGCATGTTATTGCTAAAGGGGAGGGAAAGAGATTACTGAAAAAAGGAGAGGAAAAATAAATTACTATGTAAATCAAAGAAGTGAAAATGCCCATACATAGACATCTTCAAACAGTTTCAAACATTATAATAAGGTCAAATGAGTTAGAACCTTGAAAATTTCCATTGGATATAAAAAAATGACTACAACAAGATCAGTTTTAAAAATACTATGACCAAGAAAAACAGACTGCACTGAGTTATAGCACAATTGAAAGATAAACAGAATCGATTGAATGGCTAATTATTGATTTCCTGCTATGAATATGTCCTACACAAGATATTTGAAGACAACAGACATGGTCTCAATCTCATAGGTTTTCTAATAGGAAATATGTCTCAACTATAATGCACTCTCATAAGTCTTGTGATTGAAGAGAATTGTGAAGAGGTTTACTTAATTTTTTTTTCTTATGAAGGTTGACCTTTAAGGTAATGAAAGGGTTAAGGTATAGGCTAGAGGGAGAATTGGGTAATAATGAAAAGTTTCTTCATTTTTTATTGAAAATTATCTTTAATGAGAGCATTTTAGAAATTATATATATATAATATTATAATATGAAACCTATGGTTATGCTGTACATGTAGGGAATTTAAGGAAGTACAAGAAGTTAATACTCTGTAAGTTAATACTAAAAGACAAGATGAGAAAAACTCAGAAACTAATTTGAAAGTGTGTGGCAAAAGATTTGAAAAGTAGAGATCAAGTAGGGAGAAGAAAAACCTTTAACTAGTACTAACTACTAACTACTACCTTAACTAGTAATAACTACTACTATTGAGTAAACAATACACAAATTTAGCTCTTTATCACAAGTGTGATTGTCAACAGGTAAACTAGTTAAGGGCAAGGGCTATAATTTTAATTTTACATTAGCCACACTTAATCTATTCCTAAGATAATTAGTAGTACAGTGCACACTGTATTCATGTCATTAATTATAAGTGAAGCTGAGCTTCAAAACAAAGTCTACATGATTAGTCATCTTTCAGAAATAACCTGAACTAAGAAATTATGTATAAATCATATTTTAATACTATTAGGATACTTTTAAATATTATCAATGACAGGTAAAAGATAGCTAGCTCAACAAAGGATTTTAGAATTGAATGTGACTTTGGAGAGCCTCTGGTCCAGAAAAAGCTCAAAACTAATTAATGCCAAATTGGCTCAATCTGAGTCAGCCTCTAGGCCTGCAGCACTTCAGCCTGGAGGATGGGGCTTGCTTTCATCCAATTCAAATCCCACAATGACTATGTTAGCTTGGCTCTGTTCCCATGGCCTTAGGACTATTCCAGTGAGAGTCAACAAGATTTAGTGCAAATTCCTCACTACTCTTAGAACAAGTAATGGGAGGCCCACTTAATGACAATCTGTGGCTTTAAGCTCATGTTCACACAAAATTATGATAAAATCTAAGGATTTCTAACTCCCCAGCCCAGGCAATTAAAGAATAATTATTGAAAAATTAAAGACTCTAGTGGGGGAAAGTTGCTTTCAGTGTGAGTGAAGATATCATTTCACAGCCTAAGGAAATAGTTCCCAATCTCATCATACTGGCATGATAGTCTAAAAGAGATCATCCAGAAATGAGTGGTCAATTCTATACCATGATCACAGTATTAGACTTTCTAGAAATAAAAAGATAAATGAGATATTATAGAGGGGAAAATGCTTCCTTAAATTTATTGCAGTATTCACTAGGAAATCATTGAAAGAAGAAAAAAAAATATGCACAAGCCAAGAATATATATATATATATATATATATATATATATATATATATATATATATATTAGAAAAACAATCATGTCAACTATATTAAAATATCCATTAAAATTAGAGATCATCAGATATGTCACTTCTTGGGAAACTAAACTTCTCCTTTAATATCTTTTGAAACATGATAATTTTATAGCTGAAATCATCTGCATACACAAAATATGTCTAAGGCTTAGGGTACTTTATTTCTGGGAAGTTTACTTTTTACTTATCAAAATTATTTTAATGCTATAGACCTTTACAGAAATCTAAAGAAAGAAAATATATGCTGGGGAAAAAATCCCTATCTTCATAAAATCTTGGTAAAGAAAATATAAAAAGACCATGAAAATATAAGGTAACAAACAAAGAAAATGTCAACATTTTAGTTCACATTGAAGAATACCTTCTGATAACCATGGGATTTATCTTCCTGTTATAGTGTAATTTTGTCATACGAACACAATTACAGAGAGTAGTAGAACAAAAATTTCAATTATACCACTGCTGAGATTTTGCAAATGGAATGTATATATAAGCATATGGGCAAAGTTTCCTTTAACAGTTTATCGACAAGAGAATACCTGACCCCCAGAAAAATGGAAAAACAAAAAGAACTAAGACCTTCTTGCTCTGATTATAAGAGGAAAACTTTAATAGTATAATAGGCCCTCAAATGTTGACCCTGGAAAAAATTTGAAATCATTTATTCCATCTTGATTGTTTATTGTGTCTCTGATGGAAAGAGAGCTAGCAGGATAAAGAACAACTAGTTCCTGGGGATTTGTTTTCCCAGGGTGTGTGTTGCATGCATGTGAACTTTTTGGTTCCCATGCCCAGACACAACGCACACACCGAAAGCAGTCTAGGCCAATGAACTCTCTATCATAAGTGAAAGCTTTGGCTTCTTTTTCTCACACATTCTCATATCCTGGATCATCAATTTTGACAGTCAAAACAAATTTGGGGTTGATAATATATTATTTTCATCAAAATTGCTCTTTTTTATAGGTTAAGATATGAATATCAAGAAGGCTACCCTCTAAACTTTACCTTTGACATTTCAAGAGCAGACATAGAGCACAATCTGTCTGAGGCATTTGAACTTTATCTCCTTTTACCAGACTGTCTCTTGCAGTTTGAGACCAATAGTTTGCAAATTTTAGGTGCATTTGCAGAGTTGTTAAAACACAGAAAGATGAGTGCCCCGAATCCCAAATTTCTGAACAATAATAGGTCTGGGAGGAAACCAAGAAACTGCATTTCTAACAGGTTCCGAAATGGTGCTGCTGCTGCTGGAACACACTTTGAAAACCACTGTGCCATGCCCACCAATGATGGGGTTTGAGGTGGGATAGGGAGAACAGCAGAAAAGACAAGGCCAACCAGGAAAGAATCAGCCTAAAACTTCTTCCTGAGACAGAAGAATAGGAAGGGAAAGGGGAAAGAGGAGTCAAGTAAAGCAATGAGAATACCAACCAAACATTCCTTCTCAACAAGGCACTCTTGATGGAATTGATATATTTACCTAATTGTGATTAGCACCAATAAATGAGATGGACTGTTCATCCCAAATTGCATTTGCATGTTGAGACTGATGACACCCTCCACTCACACCCAGGAGGTATGAAAAGGTTTATTACCCACATAATGAGGTTTTCTAGGAAGAGTAAGGCTGGCTTCCAATCTGACCCAAAAATGGCTTGAGAAAAACATCAATGAAGGGCTACTGACTTGGGGTTGTATGGTGATAAGGAGGTGGGCTAGGATAAAAGTACCCATGTATGTTAACTTGTGTTGTGTGGTTTGAACTTCCCACTGGTCCCAAAAAAGGAAACATTTAGGCTTTCTTATCACTTTGCCCAGATGTGGTAGAAGGAAAGTAGGAGTGATGTGTTTGAAACCTGTCAAGAGTTAAAACATGAAAAATAAAGTCAGGTTCTTTACTATAATTCACTCCTGAAGATTTACTGATAGCTAAAATGTATCATGTTTAATTGAATTGAATTTGAACTTGTTTATACAAGTTCTGATGACACTCTAAAGACCTGCTTAAAGCCTACAAATTCCTTTTTTAAGAATCCAACATTGGGTATTTTAACTAGTGAAATGAGTGCCTTTATCACTATCAAGAATGTTTGGACCTCCCTAAAGGAGATAAAAGGTGTTTTGGTGAAGCCTTTTATTGTGGTGTTAGAATGTACAGAGGCCTTTGTGGCTTTGATTTGTATTTTTGGTTTTTATGAGGCAAGAGATATCCAGCATTCTTTACCCCCCAAATATGACCTTGATACACCAAATGTTGTTGCCATTGACCAAACCAAGTGGTCAGACCATTGGCGGTGGTGATAAAAACACTATATGTCAGAATATGAACATGGAGTTGATTGTTGGCCAGGGTGTCCACTGTTAAAATGGCTGCGTGAACGTGGCCAAATCTGTTAACCCTTGGGAAATGTACTTTATCAAGGATGTTCTGGTTAAAAGATAAAAAGCAGGTGCTCTCTAGAGAGCTCCATCACATGGGAGAGAATCTGGCCATCCATAAAATATATGAATTCCTTTAGATGTTTACTCAGTTGACTCAAGGGATGCCCAAGGATTCTGGGGAAGGGCGTGACCTCCTCTGGCACCCTGGCATCTGTCAAAGATCTAAGAATAAGGGAGTATGCCAGAGGGCTTACAGGTGCCCTATAGTTACAATTTATGTTATAGCAAGAAGGCCTTGGTGGCCTTGCTGTGTGCTGTGGAATGATGCTTTCATGGCCAAGGCCCAATGGGCAATGGTACAAAGAATCATTGTCTTAAGATTTATGAGAGCATCTGTATCCAGGAAAACCCAGTATACAACAAGCAATTGCTGCTCTAATGGTATATAACACATGACTGAGAGGAATGTTTCTTGCATCCAGACACTATAAACAACTGATGGAAATCATTGGTGGTCCAGAGACTCCAGGAGGCATGAAAGAAAGTAACTAAAACCTTTAGAGTGAAGGAGTTGGGGGTGAGTGGGGTGGGTGGAGGGATTGGCACTGCTCTATAGATATGTTGATAGATTCTAGAATTGTTCACTTTTCCTCATGTAAAAAAGCTTTAAAAGCCAAAATAAAACACACACTTAAACAAGTATACTTATGGCTTATCATATGATTCAGTGATGATGAACAGACACTGCAAGTGAAAAATTTATAGTTTCCAGAGTATTCATATTCAGTCAGAGACATGAGAGATGGCAAAGTCAAGAAAATATCTTGGCTAAGTGCTCAAACTACTCACACAGTCATTGCAGAGACTCAAAAGGGGGACGGTGATCTAAGCCATTTTATGACACAACAATGGAATTTGGCCACCTGCTACATGGGCAACCTTTGTACTTATAATCATCTCCCATATTTTAGACTGAGCAATGCTCTTTTAACTATAAATTATTTACCTTTTTCTTTGACTATTGTACAATGTTGTTGTTCCAGAATTCATTATCTCTTCAATTTATGCTTTTGTTCACTAGTATTTTAATTACCAAGAATATGTGAGACACTATTGCTATATGTACATATATGAGAGAAAAAGAGAAGCAGCAAGATTTATTTATAGGAATTAGCTTATGGCATATGAGATTGTTGGGGCTGGAAAATCTAAAATGATATATGTATATGTATATATAGGATGAGAGAAAAAGAGAGAGAGAGAGATTTTAAGGAGTTGGTTTATTGCTTAAGGAATTGTGGGTCTGGCAAGTCTGAAATCTTTAAAGACCTGGATCCTAGACAAAATTTAGGAAGCTAGATGTCTGAAATGAGATTGTTGGCAGGGTCATGCTCCCTCTGAAACCTGTAAGGGAGAATCCTTCCTTCTCTCTTTCTAGCTTTTGGTGGTTTGCCAGCAGTTTTTGGTTTTCCTTGGCTTGCAGATATAGCACTTCAATCATTGTGCTTTTCTTTTTTTCTTAATTGAATTTACTGTGGTGATATTGGTTAATAAAATTATATAGGTTTCAGGTGTAAAGTTCTATGATACATCATGTGTACAATGTATTGTGTGTTCACCACAAGTCAAGTCTCCTTCCATCCCCATTTATCCCTCCTATACCCTCTCCTACCTGCTCCCAGCACCCTTTCCCTCTGGTAAGCAACACACTGTTGTCTGTGTCTATGAGGCTTTTTGTTTTGTTTTGTTTGTTCATTTTTGGTTTTTGCTTAATCCTTTCACCCAACCTCTGAACAGCCCCCTTCTGACAGCCATCAGTTTGTTCTCTATGAGTCTGTTTCTATTTTATTTGTTAATTTATTTTGTTCTTTTATCACACAGAATTCTCCCCTCATGTGTCTGTGTCTTCTCATCTTCTCATAAGGACACCAGGCATTGGATTAAGAGGCCACTCTCTTTGAGTATGACCTCCTCTTAAACTAACTATTTACATCTGCAATGATCCTATTTCTAAATAAGGTCACATCCTGGGGTAATAGATTTAGGATGTCAACCTATCCTTTTTGGGGACCTAATTCAACCATAACACTTTTCTTTGTGGATATCTGTCTCAGTCTTGGTTTTATTATCTATAAAATTAAAGATATAAGCAAAATAATGTATCAGTTATCATGCAGCAATTGTACCCTATAATTTCATCACTAGTTATAACATCTTTATTCACTCACCAAATACTCATGAAAATTATATCCAGAGTACTTGATATATAGAGATAAAGGACAGTCCTCACACCCGAGGGGCCCCAGTTCCGTGCTACGGTGGCCAGTATAATGCAGTGCGGAATCTAATGTATGTGGGAAACATTGTGAACAGCTGGGTGGAATGGGGATGACGAAGGGCTTTTTAGAAGAGAAGAGTTCTTTTGAGTTATGAAAGATGAATCTAAGTATGTGATTTAAGAAGGCAAGAACTGGTGTTTAAGCAAAAGGAAAAACTATTTGTGAAGAAGGAATGAGAGTGTAAAAGGATACTGAATTTCAGTGAAGGTAGTTTAACCTTCCCGGGAGCCTCAGCTCTGGGGAGGTAACTATGATGGTGTATTTCACTGAAATGGGAAACACTGGAAAAAAAAAAAAAAAAAAGCCTAGTTACAAAGTTGAGAAGTATAGTTCTGTAACTGATGAGCTGGAAGTGGCTTAGGACATCCAAACAGAAATGCTCCATGTGCAGTTGGATATGGGGGGCATCCTGACTCTGCTCAGACACAACAGAGTTGGAACAAGTAGCCCTGACATATGCAGGGGAATTCGTAGGCGCATGTTACATAACTGAGTTGGGCAAAGCTCTCCTTCCCACTATTTGTGAATCTTTGTCCCTGATTTGCACAAAAGAGAAGGGTTCTCCTTAGCAAAAAGGAATTAGAAGCCCAACTTCTTCTTTGTGTCCCAAGTTAGTAACACAGGATTAATGTGTCCAAGAGCAAGCCTGGTAATGAGATTCCTGCAAAACATTTTCTCATGTGTTTTGCAGGGGATCAGACCAGTGAGGTGGCTTCTACACAATGAATAAAGAGGAAAAAAGCATTGGTTCTAGCCCTGTGAGATTATTGATATGAATTATGAATTTAACTATGGGACAGAAATCTATACATGAAATAAATTGCTCTATACACAAAATAAAATTGCACAAAACTACACACACACACACACACACACACACATATAATGAATGTTGATTTTAAAATAGTGAAAACTGAATAACGTCTGCATCTTAGTTAATTGTAAAGCACCAGTGTAGATTTCCTGGCTTTAATGTTGGTACTACATCTATATAAAGTGTCACCATTGGGGAAAGTTGGGTGAAGAATATTATTCTTTGTACTATTTTTGTAATTGTATTTGACTCTAATTATTTCAAAATGAAAAAGTTAAACAAAAAATGATTCTGAGCCATTTGTGCTGTCTGCATCCTTCTTGTATCTATCATTAATACCTGATTTAAAAACAACAGGTTATTCTTTTTACAGATATATGGACTTGGAGACAGTCATTATTTATGTCATTTCCAGTTAAATTTGAGGAAGAGAGTTACTGAGGAGGTAATCTACCTGAGAATGAGGCCACTTTTTTTCCTTTATGTATTCTTAGTACTTCTGTTGTATAAAATTAAGGAAGTTACCAAATCTTTCTGTTCCTCAGCTTCCCTATATGCAATGGAGTAATGAGTGCTAGTGATTGCAAAGAGGATTCAATGAGTTAGCACAGGAAAATATTTGGACCATGTTTTTAGATGGCATTATCATTGTTATCAGGATTTGCTAACAGTTTCTAACAAGTTGTTGTGAATATATTAAAAGGATATTTGCAATTACATTTATAGCAACTATAAAATCCTAAAATTTCAATACTTACTTCAGTAAGCAGTACTACTTAGCAAATATTCTTTAGCTATTTTTGCTGATACTATAACTTTTAATGTTGCCAAATTAGTAGACATTCTCTTAATCACAGATCTCAAGTGTCAGGCACAGATAGAAATTTAATGAAGACACTGTACTGCAGCAGTCCCTTAAGTATTTATTAGATAGCGATTCATCTACATTTTGTGAAGGAGATAAATTTAACAAGAAGACACTGACCTTGCAAGGATCTATAAAACTTTATTCATGCTGTTTTTAACTGATTTTCCTTCTCCTACAAATAAAAAAATATGTTTTCATTTATGCTATTATGACATAAACCAGTCAGTGAGTAAAAAATATAAATGCAGAACATAGGAAAGTTTGAAGAAGGAAGAGGGGAAGGGAGTTAGGGGGAGGAAGTTAGGAGGAGGGGGAGGGGAGGAGGGGGAGGAGGGGGTAAGAGAGGGAGAGGGGGGAGGGAGAGGGGAGGAGGGGAGGAGGGGGTAGGAGAGGGGGGAGGGGGAGGGAAGGGAGGAGGGGAAGAGGGAGGGGAGGGCAGAGGGGAGGGGAGGAGGGGGGAGAAGGAGGGGGAGAAGGAGGAGGGAGAAGGAGGGGGAGGGGGAGAAGGAGGGTGGAGGAGGAGGGGGAGGAGGGGGGAAGTGGATGAAATTCATGACCAACTTAGCAGAAGAAAACATGTTTTAAAACACAACTGACCAGAATATTTGACCCACCTCACCAGAGAACATGTTTTCAATACATAGAACTGACAACGGACTTGTATACTGATTTATTAATTTCTCTTACATATTAATAATAAAAAATAAAGAATCCAGTAACGGTGGCAAAATACTTCATAAAGGAACATGTTCAAATGATTAATAAACTCATTACAAAATGTTACTCATTTGCTCACAGGTAATATTCATCAGATAGTCCATATTCTGGGTTATAAAACACATCTTAAGAATAGTAAAGGGTAAAAATAGTGTAAGATCATAATAGAATTAATCTAGAACTCAGTAACAAAAGGTAACTGGGAAATCCCAAAATACATGGAGATTAAACAACATACTTCTAAATAACGCATGATAAAGAAGAAATTTTAAAATGTTTTGAACTACATAAAAATGAAAACACAATTAGTCAAAATCTGTGGGAAAACTGCTTAGAATTAAATTTATAGAATTTATTGCATATATTAGAGAAGAAAAACTGTAAAAACAATAGTTTCAGTTTCCACTTTAGGAAATTAAAAAAGAGAAGCAAATTAAATTCAAAGTAAGCAGAAGAAAAGCAAAATAAAAGTTAAAGCAGAAATCAATAAAGTTGAAAACAGAAAATCAGTAGAGAAAATTCAACAAACTGAAAGCTGATATTTTGAAAAGATAAAAAATATAATAATAAGCATCTAGACAAGACAACTAATAAAAAATGGAGTGGACACAAATTACTAATATTAGAAATGAAAGAGGAATATCACTAGAGATCCTAGGGACATTAAAAAGAGAATAAAGGGCTACTATGAACAACTTTATGCCCACAGGTTTGATAACCTAGATGAAAAGGACCAATCCCATAAAAGACAAGATTAGGCCAATACCACACAAGAAGAAATAGATAACCTAAACAGGCCTATATCTATTAAAGAAATTTAGTCAATAATTAACTTTCCAAAACAGAAAGCACAGGCACAATGGGTTTATTGGTGAATTCTACCAAACATTTAAAGAAGAAATTATACTAACTCTCTGAAATCTCTTTCAGAGGATAGAAACAGAGAGATTTTTTTCCTAAATCATTCTATGAGGTTAGCCTTAGCCTACTTCAAAACAAATAAAAAAACACAAGAAAAGAAAATTATAAACCAATATCTCTCATAAACATAGATGTAAAATTCTCAACAAAATAATAGCAAATTCAATTCAGCAATATATAAAAATAATTATACACCATAATCAAGTGGGGTTTATTCTAGATATACAAAGCTGGTCCAACATTCAAAAAGCAATTAATTCAATCTATCACACCAAAAGGCTAAAAAAAAAAGTAACATGACCATACCAATAGGGCACAACATAATGCCTGTAGAAATTAATATTTTCAAAGAACAACTTGTTATTCCCCAAATGTGATCAACCTTAAGGCAGAAAAGCATTCTCAGATAGTGTTGTGACTATTTTGTTGTTGTTGTTAAAAAAATACTTTTTCTGAAACATTTTGTCCTCAAATGAACCTCTACTCCATGTGTTTTTAAATCTAAAACACAAATGTCTCACAATTATTTTAACAAAATTTTAACGTAACAACCTAATCTAACACATTTTCTCCCAATTCATGTTATTCCTGTGAAGAAAATCATGAAGCATTTTGTATTGGCATATAGCAGGCTGTCATTTTACTGTTTAAACATTTCAGGAGTTTGTTTCCAACTTTATTTTACGGTTAATTAAGCATATAATGTCTACCTAACATAAAGATAATGAATTTATTGTAAATATTTTGTCATATTTTATAGCTTCTATAACAGGATATAATAAATAATTGCTTTTTATTGTTGGGGAACCAAAAAGTATTATCAATTTATTGCTCTGTTTGAAAATGTACAATGATGTAACACTAAATGGTTTCACTGGCCCTTGCTTAATGATGTTTCTGTAACAGTTTTAGGAGACCTTAAAAATATGCATGTTTTATAATAGCAATACCTTATGAAAATGTAAAAGGTACACCCTTTGTTCATAAAGTTCTTGCTCTGCTTGGTGATTCAGTTATGGTTACTCACTTCGGTTGTTTCCTGAGTGCTTTGATATTTTTTTCTTATGACATAAAAATCACAATAAAAATACATGTTGCCATAATAGCGTATGGCAAGATATTTTTGCCAGGCAGTATGAACAATTTCTAAATGCCATTATGTGATTAAGCAGCGAGGCACAACAGGCTAGATTACATTGTGAAGTTCTATTATAGGTGTTGAAATTGCCTCTCACCATCACACTCTGGAGTATCTCTGAAATTTTTACATGACAATTTCACAGGGTTATAAAAAGAAGAACAAGTGAAGTCATTAAAAAGCATTTTTCTTAGGTAAATTTAAATGTGTTCCGTCATCCAGTGTGCAGTCACTAGAGTCTTTTCCTGGGAAAATATTTCATATAGATTTTTTAGTTTCTTTTACTGGTAACTCAAAATTTGTTAAATTTGACTTATTTAAATTTGGCTCTTATCTTGAAAAATAATAGAGGCAATTTCCTTCAACTCAATTTCCAAGGTGACAGTTTATCAATCATAGTAATAAGTGCTTGGGTTTCTTCATAACATATTTGACTCTCTGACTTTTCCATCTTTCCCAACCCTCAGATTGCCTCCAATACTTTGTACAATCATCTTTCCTGTCTCAGATGAGAGTGAGAATGCTCTCCCCAGTGAATGATTATGGATGTTCAGGAAACAAACAAGTATTCACAGAGTAAGAGAGCCCAAGCATGCAAATAGATCCTGTAAATACATTACTGAGATAAAAATTCAATTAATTAAAAATTATGAGACTAAAACAAAACCACCTAACATGAATATTTATTTATTTATTTATTTTAATATATCTTTATTGATTTCAGAGAGAGGAAAGGAGAGGGAGAGAGAGATATAGAAACATCAATGATGAGAGAGTCATTGATCAAGCCCGAAACCGGGTATGTGCCCTGACTGGGAATCGAACCCGGATCGCCTGGATCCTAGGTTGATGCTCAATTGCTGAGCCATGCCAGGCCGGGCCCCTAACATGAATATTTAGTATGACTGATGTGAAAAAACATTAACTATTTTAGAATTCACAAACTATATTGCTTGTGAGACTGAACGTGTTTATTGGGAACTAGAAAATACCCAAAAGGAGCTCATATGTAAAAGTTAATACTCTTGGCACCATGAAGAAAATGCCAGAAGTAGAATAGAAGTAAGGAAATGACCTTTGGTTGATGCTAATTTGCAATATATAAACCTTAAAAGGGATTCCATGATTCAGAAAGTTATGGTATGTATTTTTCTTTGACACTTTTCTGAGTGACATCATTTTGAATACTCTAAAAGTGACTATAATTGTCTTAATTAAAATAAGGTTTTTAAAAATGAGTAGTATTCTCATTTGATGTACTGCTTTTTCAGTTATTTTGATCTTACTTGTCAAAAAATTATCATGCATTTGCTTAAATTGCTATGCATTCTTTGATAGTTTTGAATTTACTTTTAAGCATAAAACTTGAAGCCATAAAACTCCTAGAGGAAAATAGGTAAATTCACCACAATTCACTCAGTTGTTTAATCCAGGCATTGCAAACTATGGCCTTTTACAGAAAAAGCTTGTGGACTTCCATTTTAAACTAATCTTCAATTTTCTCTCTTCATTTCTTATGTTTAGTCAATTTCCATGAAAATTTTCAGTTGTTTAAAATATTTCAGTTATATAACTTACACATGCCATCATATCTGCTTTTCCTTTATTCTCACTACCACTACTGTTCGTCTCCATAATCCTTCCTCTTGACCATTGTCAACTTTCCTAAATGGTTTCTTTTTGGCTTCTATCTATTCTCTTCTATTCTCGATACCATTATATTTCTAAATGCAAACAAGATTATGGCTACTTAGGATCCTTCATTGGCTTCCCATTATTAACTTATATTATTTCCCATTGTTAAACTATATGGCCTTTAGTATGACACATACAATCCTTCACAATCCTGCCTCTAACAGTCTCTTGAGCTTCTCACTTCAATATTTTAATAGATTGATTGGTTTTGGAAAAAGAGGCAAGGAAAGAAAGAGACAGAGAGAAATATCAATTTGTAGTTCCACTTATTTATGCATTCATTGGTTGATTTTGTGTGTGCCCTGACTGGGGATCAAACCCTCAACCCTGGTGTATGGGGCCAACACTCTAACCAGCGCATCCAGGACCTCCACTTCATGACTTGCTACCTGATCTCTGTCCTGTTTCATTCCTTCAGAACTATTTTGTCAATCAAATATTCTGTGATACATGATTTTCTTGACTACACATGTTTAATTTCTTGCCTTTAATTCAGTGAAGACATACAGAATGTCTGAGAAAGACAAAGCTAAAAAAGGAAGTAAAAGATACCCGTATTTACCTAGAAGACTAGACTGGGAAAATGATAGGAAAAGAATAAAATTATGTTGTTCCCAAGACAAAGGAAATAGGAGAGAAGTTGGCACCAGACAAAAAAATGAACACAATGCCAGGCTGGGCGTGGCTCAGTGGTTGAGCATCAACCTAGGATCCAGGAGATCCCCGTTCCATTCCAGGTCAGGGCACATGCCCAGGTTGCAGGCTCGATCTCCAGTTGGGGGCCTGCAGGAGGCAGCCGATCAATGACTCTCATCACTGATGTTTCTATCTCTCTCTCCCTCTTCCTTCCTCTCTCTGAAACCAATACAGATATATTAAAAAAAAAAAAAAAAAAAAAAGATGAACACAATAATATGCTTTGTTACTAGCTCATTTTCAGAATTAGAGAGCTCTAATTAAGTTCCTCATCTCAAGAAAAATTTACCTAAAGAGAATTGAGGAGAAAAACAGAAGTTAATGATCATTTGCCTCCTGCTTATATGATAGTATTCAATGTTTAATGTATTTCTTTAATTTAGGCTTTCTCATATATTTGACAAATTAAAAAGCCCAGGATAGAAGAAAATAGTATATCTTAGATTTCTGTTTAATATCTCCATTCTATCCTTTTGTCAAGCTTTCTCTAGAGGTCAGCAAATGGTGGGCGCTTATTAATTACTCCAGCAATGAAGTGCTTTTTGCAGGGGAGGCAATATCAGTGATTCTGATCTCCCTGGAATGCATATGCTTTCACAGAGCAACCACTGTATTCACACTGGTTTACATAATGAAAGTACTCTTAAAAATATCCACAATAAGAGCTGTTTCAATATTACTTGACAACTGTCATTGTTCCTTCTCAGCTACATATAGACATTTGTTAAATCATTTTTCCTTTCTGAAAAACTCCACGCATTGCTGGTAATTAGAGGAAAAAAACTCTACCAAATAACCATGGGTTTATTACTTTCAACGTACCTTTTATTTCTTATTTAATACAGACAAGCTGCCTTAATGTCATCATTTTACAATCTGTTTTCAGGGTAAATAATTATGGCAGGGACAAAAAGTCTTTAGAAAATATTCTCTGCCACTTTCATCTTTTATAGAGCTGCAGTTGGAGTAGATTATGGAATTAATGTATCACTAAACACTTTTATGATAAAGTCTAAATGCATTTATGCTAAATTGGGCTCCAGTTTACAATGGTATTACATATGCAACTCTGCATTCTCTGGAAACTGTCTATGGCAATGGGCTATAAAAACACTAATGGAAGGATCAAAATATTGACTTTGTGCGACATTTGCCACTAATATGCAAGACGCACAATTCCCAGATTTGTACGTGTAGGCGAAATAATAAATGTAGTAAGTAATATGTCAAAGTTTTTCTCTCAAAGGCACAACGGAGTAAAAATATATATTTCAACATTAGCATTTATATGTCTTAAAGAATAATAAGATAACTTGAGAGATTCGATTTAAAGTCTTGAGGACAAGAGCATCTGAACTCTAGAAGGAGCAATTATTTCAAGTGCACAAGAAGTCAGGATTTGAAATATAAAGTGCCACATGATTTAAAGTGATGAGAACAATGAGAATGAGCAAAAACAGTATCAAGGAAAACAAGATTTTGTTATTACAGCTGCACAGAACTTTGAAGTTGTTTGTTCTTGAGGGGGAAAAAATGACAATGACAGACACATTCAGTAGTCTCAGTGACATTGATCTCTTGTTTATAATCTCCATTAAAAGAAAGCCCAAACTTTGGAAAAGAGGGAATATAATTCAATATATGTTTTAAATCTTTTATCTTTTTTACTAAAAAAATAAGCAAATGTTTTTTTGAAGTAATTAGTGAAGGCATATGTCCTGAAGAATTTATTATATTTAATGAGAAGAACCTCTAAAGATATAAATTAAAGTAATGAGTTAGCTATAATATCTTAATGTTTTATGTACTTTAAAACATTCAGGTTCCTTGGTCTATAATGTTAAAAACTCAATATAAAAAACTTTAGGTCATAAAAGTTTACATTTCAGTGAAATAAAATTTACTTTTTTACTTTCCCTTATCTTATTATGGAATCACTAAGATGGAGATGTTAAAGTCCTAAAAATTCATTCTCTCCTTCTTCCAGGCCAAGAAAATGGCACTTCTTATTGACCTTGGGAGTTAAGTGTGGCCTTTCTTAACTGTTATTGAAAACAAATATACATAAATGGAGATATATGTCATACTGAAGGCTTGGATGATTCAAGATCATAAATATTTCACTTCCGCAAAATTTTACTCACAGATTCAGTGAAATTTCAACTGAAACCCAAATATTTTTTTGTGAAAATTTTGTGAAAAACTTCATATCTATGAAATGTGAACAGATATAATTTAAACAGTTTCCAGGACTGGGTCTTCAGCTTGTGTTGCTCCTAGCCCACTTTCTGTTTCTACTAAAGTGGTGACTGGACATGTGACTCAGTTTCAATTACGTAGATAATGGCAATACTCTTGTTAGACAACAACATAGACTCAACTTGGAGCCCTGATGAACCATGGGTTACAGAGCATCCTACGTACATGAATTGCTTAACTTAAAGCTGTTACATAAAAAATATCCCCCTTTTAAAGTTATTTTTGTTTTAGGTTATTGTGTTATATTAGTATGGTTTGTAATTTCCTTGGTCCATTGAAGTCAGTTTGACTTGCTCTGGCCAATGAAAAGTGAGTTGTGATGAAATACTTTCAAAAAGAATATGCTTTAAGAGCCAGCTTACTGTGTCACACTTTCTATGTCACAAGAATATCAATGTTCCAGGTAGAGGTTTCTCTGTCAAATTAGTTTCCGGACCAAAGACAACATGGAACGATGCCTAGGCCATTGGCTCTGGATACTTAATGTGTAAGCAAGAAATAAACCTTTGTTATTATAAGCCACTAACATTTGAAGGCTGTTTGTTGCTGCAGCATATCATAATATCTCTTGGCTAATTCAAGGAGCTTAGCCTGATCCTTGATTGATACAGCCCCTCTTGGCCATTTCATGGTGTAATCAAGCTATAATAAGTGAGTAAAGTAATGCAAGAAAATAAGAAGTGAAAAATTCAGTTACAGCTTACATATAGAGTATGAAAGAAGCAAATGCAGTAAAAAATGCAAAATATATTTCAGGATTTTTTGCAGGTATATGAGAATATGTTTTGTTCCAATTTAATGAAGAAAAGGAAATAAGTAGCTCAATTCTACACAATTGATAACATTCAAAGGTAGTTTAACTAAATAAGTGAGAAGGTAGAGTGGGGAGAGCTGAGATTTTTAAATACAGCATTGGTGAGCTCATTTTAATTAGAAAGTACAGAAGAAGAGTTCTTAAGGCACATACAAAAATTATGTCAGAAAAGTCAGTGAGTAAGTACTGAGTCTGGGCAGAAAGGATAAAAGTGGGGAAGAATGACCTGCTATGCTGTTTGCAGCACTAACATTAAGGTGTTTTAAAAGAGGGTATTGGAGATGCTTTTGACGTGGTCTATAGACATCTTACCTGTGTGGCCTGAGACAAAAACAATTTAAAATGAGCCTAGGAAAAAAGTACGGCAAATAGCCAGAAAAAACGATAACTCTATGTATTTAGAATCAAAATGAGGGTGGTAAGTGGAAAGGGTAAATAAGTCAAGCAAGAGCATTTCAAGGGAATGCCTGAAAGCAGAAAGAAAATGACCGAGGTTGATTACAAAGAGGAAAATGATGAAGTTTGAAATAGCCACTCCACTTGTGAAAAAAGATGGGAGCCAAAAGACGAGTGGGGTGGGGCAAGCTAGGATTTCTGGTCAGAAGTACAGAGAGGGAAAAGACAGCAAAAGATTAAACAGAATTGGGGAAAAGCCACCGATTTAGAGCACAGTAGAAATAAAACTGATTTCATAGAAAATATCACCTGTTATTCTTTAAATCCCCTGAATTAATTACTATTCTGCTTTCTTTTTATGAAACGATTACCAATACTTTCATATTATTATAATTTGGTTGCAAGTCAGCTAATTTTGCAACTTCGTTTTATTTTCCTGCTTCATTTTTAACAACTTTATTATGACATGCAACACACAGAAAAAAACACATATGCATAAAATATCTATGTGCAGATAAATAGTTACAGAGTGAGAGCAGTGAAAGTGACTCCAAAACCACTTGTGGCCCTTTCTGTTCACAATCCCCTCCTTCCCTACAAGGAACCATTTTCCTGCATTGCACAGTAAGAGTTACTAAAATTTTAAGATAGTTTTATCATAATAATTGCATTTGTAAACAATGTAGATAAGTTTTGCCAGCATTTAAACTTTATATAAGTAGAATATATAAGTAGAATCATTTAGCATAAATTCTTTTGTGACATGTCTCTTTTGCTCAGCATTATGTTCGTATAATGCAATGATGTTAGTGCATATCACTGTGGTTTATTCATTCCCTTACTGCATAATATCCTATTATATAAATATTCCATAATGCATCCACTTAGCATTGATGGAACTTTGCATTATTTCTATTTGGAGCTCTTACAAGTAATTTAGTTATGCATGTATATTGGAGAACTCATGCATGCACCTTTAGAAGTAGAATCGCTAGATCATAGGGTGGTTACCTTTTTTACCAGATAACGCCAGACTGGTTTTCAATACGGTCACACAATTTAGATTCTGAATAACAATATATATGAATTTCTGTTGTTTCATACACTTGCCAAGAGTTATTTTTTCAGAATTTAATATTTAATCTCTTATTATATAGAGTGTCCCTCAAAAATGTATACACACACTTTGAATAATTATAAAGCCAGTGTTTATTAAAGTACATTTAATTTTCAAAATTGAGCTATTAGCTGTTAAAGTGTGTAAACATTTTGGGGGACACTCTGCATATAAATTTAAATCTTTGCAGTTTTAAACTGTACTTTTTAAATGACTAATAAGATTAAACATTTTTTCACAAGATTTATTGGGCTCCTGTCTTGTAAATACAATTGCAAAAATTACAGGCTTGCTTGTTTTGCCTTATTGATTTGTAGGAGTCTATTTTCTTTCTTTCTTTTTCTGTATGCTATCTCGTTGTCCCACGCTGTGTATTGAAAAGGATGTTCTTTGTCGATGACTCTATAGTACAACCTTTGTCATATTGCCAGTGTCCAAATTATATAGGTCTGTTTTTGAGATATCTGCTCTGTTTCACTGATATGATTGGCAACCCATGGAACATAACATTAATGTCTTACTATTAAAAATAAAATTTCTTGTTAACGAGTAGAGCAAGTCTCCTGTTTTTCTTGTTCTTCTCTAGAAGTGGCCTGATTATTCTTGACATTTTCATTTTCATACAAATTTTAGAACCACTTGACAATTTTCACAAAAAAATTATTGGATTTTGAGTAAGATTGCACTGAATTTGTGTATCAATTGTGGTAGAGGTGATATATTGATGATACAGTCTATAACACGTCAATATTTGTATATAAAGATCAAAATGATTTGTGTACCTTTTCAAAGAAGTCCAATGAAGATTTCTATTTTACCATGTAGAGGCCTTCTAATCTGGTGTTAGATTTGTTTTTAGTTAGTTTTTATGCTAGTAAAACTTTGAGGATTTTTATGCTAGATATATAGAATTATAAGTTAATTCAATACTGATTTGTAAGTGTTTATTAATTTTTAATATGTTTTTAATTGATTTTAGAGAGAGAGGAAGGGAGAGGGAGAAAGAAATAGAAACATCAATGATAAGAAAGTCATTGATCGGCTGCCTACTGCATGCCCCACTTATTAATTTTGATATTTATTATATATTTTCTAAAAATACAAGCATATAATCTCAAGACAATGACAGATTGTATTTCTTCCTTCTCATCCATATATATTATATTTACTTTTCTGGCTGTATATATTGGCTGTGACATATAATAAAATCACAATAATGATCAGGAGAAACTTTGTCCTGTTCCATAACTCAAAGAGAATATTTTCAATGATCCACTATTAAAAATTATGTTTGCTGCAGGTACACAGTGGGGGAAAAGTAGGTTTTACAGTTGTAAGTACATGAAACACAGAGTTTATTCGTGTGTTATTATTTATTAATGATTGTATAATTTTCCATATGAACAAATGTTAATCTAATTTTTCCCCACCCTGTATTATTGTAGATGAGATTATCACAATAATGAAGTGTTCTTATATTCTTAGTTTACTATGAGTCATTATTTAATCTTCATGGATCTTGAATTTCATTAAATGCCCTTTTTTGCATATATGAAGACAATCATATCATTTTTTTCTTTTACCACTTATTATGGAAATTTTCTTTTATTGAATTTCTCCTTTGACATCAACCTTCCATGCCTGTGATTTTTTGAATTTTTTCCTTACATATTCCGGTGTGAAGTTGGATTTTAAATTTCTCTTTCATTCTTGTGTTTGGCAGGTGTTGATTTAGGATTATGGTAACTTTATAAATCTATGTGAGTAATGTCAATCTAAAAGACTTTGGATAAGGTTAGAATTTTTTTTAGCTGAATGTCTGAAATAATTCACCAATTCTTTAAATAAATATAGGATTATAGAAGTATTCCAGATTATCTGGAGAAAGTTTTGTTATGTGTGGGGGGTTTTTCCCCTTGACTAATTTGTTCATTTTAACTAAAATTCAAAAAGTTGATATAACTCTCTTTTGGAATTATGGAGTAAGTAAAGACCTACCCCCAGGGTGTTTTCAAAAACAGTAAGTGGTGATTGTAACCATCACAGCTTCTTGAAGTGATACCACTTAAGTGAAACAAGATAAGCAAAATAAATACATTAAATAAATAAATAAATAAATAAATAAATAAATAAATAAATAAATAAATAAATAAATAGGGAAATAAGATGTCCATGAGTGACTTTGAAAAGCTCTGCCATATTATTTGGATTATAGATCACTACACATATATGCATATGTGCATATGCCGAGGAAAATCTGAAAAGGCCCTAATGCCTCGTCTCTGGCTGGCTCTGAGTTCCTTTCAAGCAGCGAGTAAAGGATGGGGAACTTGCAAGCTGCTGGAGGGCAGGAGGTTTGCTAATATTGTGCACACAGCCCATCCGCCAAAGGCAGAAGACTTGGTTGTTCAAGGCATTTAAGGAGATATCTGTTCAATATGGTGACAAGGAAGCAAACCAAACACAAGCTTCAGTGACAGCACATAACAGGACATACAGACAGATTAATTATAATTAATCCTAGACAGCTACTAAACAAATAATAAACACAACAGCAAACCCTGGGGAAAAGGTGAACTATATTTACCACATTTTATCCAAAATATCTTTTTGAATGTTGAGTTTTCAATGAAAAAAAATAAAACAATGTAAATAAACAGGAAAGTGTGGCCCATACACACACAAAAAATCAGTCAATAAAAACTGTCTTTAAGGACATTTGGACTATTGAACAAAACATGAATTTTATTTGACTATATTATATATAGTAAGTATGTTTAAAAAGCTAAAAAAAACAGTCCAAAAATTAAAAGAATGTATGATAAGAATGTTACACAAAAAAGAGAATATCAATAAAAATACATATTAAAATAGAACAAAATAGATATTCTGGAGTAATAAATATATTAACTTAAATAAAAAACAATTTATTAGAGTGACTCAACAGCAGATCTGAGAAGGCAGAAGAATCAGTTAACTCAATGTTAACTTGAACAGTTAGTTCAATTGAAGATCCAATCTTCAAAACAGAAAAAAAAATTAAAAATGTATATATATGATGAAAAAGAATCCATTATGTTCCAGAGATTATTGATAAAATTAAGAGCTTGTGTTTCCACAGAAGCCATGGAGGCCAGAAGGCAACACATGACATTTTCAAAGTCCTGCAAGAAAAAGACTGACCACCATGTATTCCATATTCTATAAAACTATGCTTTAAAAATTAAGGAGAAATTAAGGCATTCCAACATAAAAAACTGAGAATTCATTGTTAGTAGACCTGCCCTACAAGAGGTACTAAAGTACTATACAGTGACTGAAATCCACATGAATAATAAAGAGCACTAGTAAAAGTACCTGCGTAATGTAGAAGAGAGTATCTAAATGAATTTTTGTTGCAACTTTTTTTTCTGTTATCTGATTTAAAAGACAGCTGCTAAAGCAAATATAATGTATAAAGTTGCAAATTGACAATGACAGTGCAAAAAAGTGTGGAAAGAACAGAACTACATTGGTACTAAGTTTCTGAATACTATTAAAATTAAGCTGGTATTTTTCCAAGATACATTTAAATTAAAACGCATGCTAATTATAATCTAAGAGCAATCACTAAGAAAAAAAACTACAAAATATAGCATAAAAAACAAAAATGGGGATAAAGTAATACACTAGAAATGATCTATTTTACATACTACGGCAACAATACAGGGACAGAGGACCAAAAAGGTATGATATATAAAGAACAAAGAGCATGAAGTTAAACTTAAATTCTTTATCATTAATTCCATTTTATGTAAAAGGATTAAACACTATAATCAAAAAGTAGAGATGGGAAGACTGAATTAAAAAGAAAAATGATCCAGCTATTCTCTTCTCTATGAGATATAGTTTAGATTCAAAGACACAAATGGATTGAAAGTTTAGAAAATGAGTGAGAAAAGATATATCATGTAAACAGTAACCAAAAGATAATTGAAGTGGCTATAAGAAAGATTTTTAAGAGCAAAAAGTGTTACTAGAGGCAAATTTGTAATGATAAAAGTATAACTCCATCTGGAAGACAAAAACATATATAAATATGCATATAAGTAACCAAAACACATGAAGAAAAAAGTAACAGAACTTAAAGGACAAATCATTCTACAGTGGCAGATGGAGGCTTCAGTTCCCACTTTCAGTGAAAGGAGAAAAGGAGATGGAAGGTTGAATAACACTACCAAGCAACTAGACCTACACTGCACTTTCATAAAATCCCATTCTTTTGCCTTGATGTAAAAAACTTAACTATAATCAATACAAACACCATTCAGTTAACTAGATTAGGTGGCAATGGCAGAAGAAAATACAATTAAATTAAGTGAAGAGACTTCTAGCTCTGGCTATAATGAAGTATCTGGTGTTACACCATCCTTCCACTGTGAAGAGCAACAAGCAGGCATTGAGCAATAGGCCATAGAAGTCTGTGATCTCTGAAAGAAGAGAAAATGGCAAAAGAGCTTCATCATCATTTTAGGTTTTTGCCCAGAGACAATTTCCTGACCTTGTACAGCAAGGTGTTCTCCAAACTGAGCTGAGGGACAAATATATCAGTATGCAAATCAGCTAAAGCAGGTAGAATCTACATGGCAAGGCAATAAAGAGAGCTGTGTGGAGGCCGAGCCTCAGGAGTGTATACGAGAGTTCTCTGAGAGTTCTTGACTGAGGGGTGGGGTGTACACACACAAGACAAATCTACATGTAGCTTCATAGAGTGTGGTTGCTAAGAAGTGTGTGCAGAAATCTAGGGTCAATCAGCAAAGGAACCCACTTAATACCTTGATACCAGCTGCTATTTATAATTAAGGACCACATTCTAGGGTGAAAATACTCTAGATTTAACACACAAAAAAGCAGAAGACCATGCTAAAAAATCTACAAAGAGGCAGAGTTGGAAAGTTGAATTTCAATGAGTTAGAGAGGTTTGGGAAGTACTTTGGTCTTCCACAGATCTGCCTCAATAAAATGTTAGGATGTGGGATAATATTTATTGATAATAACCAAAAGTGGGGAAAAGACAAAATGTCCACCAACAATAGAAAGGGGCAAATTATTTTATCTTAATATAATAGATTACTACTCAGTAGTAAAGAGAAGACATTCAATAACACGCATGCATCTTAGTGAAACAAAGGCAGTGCCTAACATATTGTTCTACTTACATGTAGCTCATGAACAGGCAAAACCAATCTACTACAACCTACTACAAATGAGAAATTAGATTGTAAAGGATTTCCTGAAAATGCACAAAAGCAATTTCTGGCAGGATGGGACCTTCTATACTATGTTTGGTGTAGGAGTTTAACAGGTTTATATGTTGATTAGAACTCAATTAATTAACATCTGCATTTAATTGTCTGTAATGTTTAACTAAAGAAGTAATTTGAATTTTTTCAACAAGTTCCAATTATTTAAAATAAGCACCTCCTCTTACAATAAAACTATTTCTAATCTTCTATTACAATTATTTACATTATTTTCTATTTAATCAATTTTAATTCTCCTAGACAGTTCCTAGATAACAAAATTTAATCTTTGGATGTATTATTTTGATTCATTTTATTATCTGAGGAACACCTTTGATTAATATTGTTGCGAAGGACATTTTATTTTTCTAGTTTCTGACCATTAAAATATCTGAGGACATCTTTCTTTTGCTTTCATAAATGGAAACTTATGTGGAAATAAATGTCTGTGTCAGAAACTTTTCCTCTATAAAAGTCGCATTATTTTCTTCTGATATTTATGGGTAAGATGCAAAAATCTGAAAGTTGCCTATTTTTAATTATTGTTTTCAGTATGAATGCTTGCAGAATAACTTCTGTATAAATTAAATTTCAAAATTGTGTCAAGATGCACAAAGCTGTGGGTTTCCTTTAATTCACTGCATGGACGCTCCATATTCTCAGTTCCATTTTAAACACATCTAGTTTATTATTTTTTCTATTATCTTCTGTCTCATGCTTTCAAATCCACAAACTCATTCTTCTGAAGCCTGGGTAAATGTTTCAAAATTGCTCTCCACATCAGTGGTTTGTCTTTGTGCATTGTCACTTCTTGTCATTATACTACTTGCTCTAGATTTTAGTTACTTTAGTACATTTTAAGAGCAAAGTTTGGAGATGAAAAGTTTATTTTAGTCTAAGATTGTGCTCTGCTTTTACATATGTGGACAACCAATTTTATTTCTCAGGACATTTCTACTGAAATTGTAGTTTATGTTGATTTTTTTGAGGATATGATTATAAGCTGCCTAATAGGTACAAAAATAATTACAAGAACAATAATAATAAACTTTATTATTATGTTTGTTATTATTTTTAAGTTTTTAAGATGTTTTCATCTGACAGAGTGGAGATTGCTGCTGAGAGTATAGGGAATAGTGGAATAAACCTTTATGGTTTGTCTGTCTGCTCACCCATTCTTCCCACTGAGCAACTATTCTAATTTGATTGAGGAGAGTCTGATGTACTTAAGATACGTTTTCCACATGGTCCTGTACAACAATAAAGCCTCTTTCTGGCTATTTTGTTCTTGTACCACTTGTGTTGCTGGTGCAGGCATTTCTGAGGCACAGAGCATGTACATGTAAACTCCAAATCTACTTTGCAGACTCAACTCTCTCCACAGTTTGATTCCAAAGTCTAGACCAGAGGTAATTTCCTTCCTTCCTTCCTTCCTTCCTTCCTTCCTTCCTTCCTTCCTTCCTTCCTTCCTTCCTTCCTTCCTTCCTTCCTTCCTTCCTTCCTTCCTTCCCTCCCTCCCTCCCTCCCTCCCTCCCTCCTTCCTCCTCTTTCTTTCTTTCTTTCTTTCTTTCTTTCTTTCTTTCTTTCTTTCTTTCTTTCTTTCTTTCTTTCTTTCTTTCTTTCTTTCTTTCTTTCTTTCTTTCTTTCTTTTTCTTTCTTTCTTCTTTCTTCCTTTCTTTCTCTTTCTTTCCTTCTTTCAAGATACAGAAATCACTTTTAATAGTTTAAAATTTGTGGTAAAATATACATAACAGAAAATGCCATTTAGATATTTTTAAGTATTCAGTTCATTGGCATAAAGTACATTCATATTATTGTGCAATAACCACCATTCATCTCCAGAATTTGTTCAGCTTCCATAACTGAAACTCTGTACCCTTTACGCAGTAACTCCCTATTTCCTCCACTCCAGCCCCTGACAACCACCATTCTACTTTCTGTCTCTCTAAATTTGACTACTCTAGGTACTTTGTATGAGGGGAATCATATGGTATTTGTCTTTTTGTGACTGAATTTTTTTCACTTAGCATAATGTCTTCAAGATTCATTGATGAGTCAGAATTTTCTTCTCTTTTAAGGCTGAATAATATTCCATTCATCTGTTGACAGGGGTAGTTAGTTTTTTTACTTTTGTCTCTATGCTCCTGTCCAACAAACAAGGAGCTCCCTTTTATGAGGAATATTGTGCTACCAATAACAATATTTAATCCCCATTTGACTTTATGCCAGAAGAGGAGAGAGGAAAGCTGAGTAATTGATTTCTCTAAACTCCATGCTGTGAGAAGTGATCTGGGAAAATTATCATTCCCCAACATTGTTATGCCTATTTTTAATGGAGGTTATTAAAGTGATGTTTTAACCAAAGAAATGTTTGGACATTATGATTCTTTCTCTAATACCACTTAGCAAGAAACTCATTTTGCTTATTATAAAACTGACCTGAGTATTTTGTACTACTGTGCTGAATGAAGATGCTTTTTTCTCATATAATGAGGGACTCAGACCACCTAAACGTTCAAAATTAACAATTTATATTTTGTAATCATAGACATCTGTTTATGAACTATTTTATCTCAATATTATTAAAAGCCCATAGACCAAGATTAAGAATCTCTAGCTTAGATTGCACTGGAAGTGTAAAATTTTATAATATCCCTAGCACTTGAGTAAATATAAAAAATAAAAAGCTTTTGAAAATAAAAATACACATGCCCAGTGGGGCAGGGCTCAGTGGTTGAGCATCTACATAAGATCCAGGAGATTGTTCGATTCCCGGTCAGGGCACATGCCCATGTTGCAGGCTTGATCCCCAGAAGGAGGAGTGCAAGAGGCAGCCCATCAATGACTCCTCATTGATGTTTCTTTTTTTAAAAAATATATCTTTA
Source organism: Miniopterus natalensis (assembly GCF_054644295.1). NCBI lineage: Eukaryota > Metazoa > Chordata > Mammalia > Chiroptera > Miniopteridae > Miniopterus > Miniopterus natalensis. The sequence continues at coordinate 88,232 of NW_028269912.1, read as the reverse complement.
TTGATTTCAGAGAGAGGAAAGGAGATGGAGAAAGATATATAGAAACATCAATGATGAGAGTCATTGATTGGCTGCAGCCTGCAACCTGGGCATGTGCCCTGACTGGAAATCAAACCCCGATCGCCTGGATCCTAGGTAGATGCTCAACCGCTGAGCCACATCCAGCCGGCATCCTCATTGATGTTTCTATCTTTCTCTCTCCTTCTTCCTTTCTCTCTCTGAAATCAATAAGCATATATTTAAAAAAAGAAAGAAGAAAGAAGAAAGAAAGAGAGAGAGAGAGAGAGAGAGAAGAAAGAAAGAAAGAAAGAAAGAAAGAAAAAAAGAAAGAAAGAAAGAAAGAAAGAAAGAAAGAAAGAAAGAAAGAAAGAAAGAAAGAAAGAAAGAAAGAAAGAAAGAAAGAAGGAGAAGAAGAAGGGAAGGAAGGAAAGAGAAAGAAAAAGGAAAGGAAAGAAGGGAAGGGAAGGGAAGGGAAGGGAAGGGAAGGGAAGGGAAGGGAAGGGAAGGGAAGGGAAGGGAAGGGAAGGGAAGGGAAGGGAAGGGAAGGGAAGGGAAGGGAAGGGAAGGGAAGGGAAGGGAAGGGAAGGGAAGGGAAGGGAAGGGAAGGGAAGGGAAGGGAAGGACCCTAAAGTGATTACCTTAGGTACCCTAACATCTAATTTTAGATCTTTGTCAAGCTGATGTTTCATCCAGGATCAGTCATTTAACTTCAAGTTACTTTAGCTGTGAAGAGGGAACTGGTTATATTATATAACTAAGAACAATTCTAATAAATAGTGAATAGCTATCCAGTAAGTGACTAAGTAGTCAGCACTTGTGAGAAATTTACAGCATAGTATTTGCATATTAGGCAAGGACCTCCCTTATAAATAAGAACCTTTTTCCTCTGTAAAATATTTAGCTCAGGAAATGCTAAGTAATGATAATTGGCCTATAATTTTCTTTGTTATGACAATATCATGTTACTTTTAAAAGGAGTTAAGAAGCTTATTCAGATTTCTTAATTTAAAAATTTCCAGAGATAATAAAGTAGCCTTAATATAAAACTCAGTGACAGAAGGAAACTGCCCTGTTTTACTTTGATCTGTTATATCAACCTGAATAAGAGGTTTTATGTGCGCAATCTATCATAGGAAACTTTTATCCCTCCTACCTTTGGAAGACACTGTTTGATAAATGCATCCTCAAGTAACATATATCCAAATAAGGAACTTAACACATTAACTCTATTTTTGAAGACAGCAAATCTAGATCTCAGTAGCTTCTAATAATATGCTTTAAAAAGTATAAATTTAAAAGCATAATTCATTGGTTTTCATGAAGAACATAGGAAACACTCCATGGAAAGTCCAAATTCTTGCTGCTTTTGCTTACAGAAACACTCTTTGTTTTTGTTACACCCTGGAAATAGTTACACTCTGGACCAATCTGAAAGTGTACTGTATGTCATTCTTAATAATAACATTCTGTTTTAGCCCCTTAAATTTATAAGTTTATGGAATTTTAAATGTTTTGCTCTTTAAAAAGTGATCCTAACATGTGTTCTATAGTGTTTTGGTGAAAAGGAGAGAAATTTATAGTAGGGATAAGATAAAGAGACACTGATGTAGAAGATTGAAAAATCAGGGGTAAATATATATGCTAATATATTCAGAAACTATTTCTTGAATTATATAAATTACATATAAAATTCAGATTTCTATAGCAAATTATGACTGTACATGTGGGGGGGATATTGCTGGCAATAGTGAAGGTTCATACCTGAGAGGCAGAATCTTATTTTTCTTCTACATTATTCTTAGATCAGAGTTTCACAAAGGAGACATGGCCCAGGTACTTCATTACAGACTAGATTCTGTTCCTCTTATAACATTTAGTTTCACTGGAGGGATTTTTTTAAGAAACTGAGTCAAGATTACTGTTCTCTCATAGAATGTGTATGTCTTAACATTTTAATTTGAACAAAGAAGTATATAGAACAAGCATCTAGTGGACTGAATCTCCACATGATCACCCTTGTCTATGTTTATCTTCCTCATGGATCATGCCATATAAAATCTATGAGAAATCTTAATATGGGCGCAAAAGCTCGGGATCAATTCAAACCACTCCCTTTCCAAATGGACAGAACTCCACATATGAGTAAGAAACAAGAAGATCCTGTTCTCCTAGTGCTTGGGTAAATAAGAACTCATACAGTTGCACAATAGCTTAAAGAATAAATCTATACTTGTGAAATTAACAGAAACACTGGGGACATTGTGACAACCTGCAAATCACCAGTCAAATCATTCCTTTTTTGTTGTATATTTGTTCATCTATTTTTACTCTCGTTCATGGCTTTAGTTCCTCTCCTATTTGTCCATGCTATTCTTCTTTAAGATGCTTTTGAAAGTATTAGAAATCTCAACTTAAATTGGCTTCATAATAAGAGTCATTGCAATGCTTAATTTTATTGTGAACTTGGCTAGGCTGTGGTACCCAGTTGTTTATTCAAACGCCAGTTTAGATGTTGCAGTGAAAATAGTTTTTTAATGTGATTAATGTTAAAAATCAGTAGACTTTGAGGAAAGCAGATTATCCTTCTTATGGGTGGGTCTCATCCAATCATTTGAAGGACTTAGGAGAAAAGACTGAGGTGCCCAGTAGAGTAAGGAATTCTACTTACATACTGTGTTTGGCTTCATGACTGCAATGTCATCTCTTGCATGGATCTACAACTGATCAGCATTGCAGAGTTCACATTTTCCAGGCCCTTAATTGGGCAAACCAATTCTTTACAAAAGTTTTTTTTTTTCTTTCACCCAAGTACTAAAGAAAAATGTAATAACTCTAGAAAACTGTCTTCTCAATCTCATAGCTGATAAATGGTTTATTTTTTGTAACTCAAAATATTATATATATCCTAGAATAAATCCCAAATATTAAGGATAGCAGTTTCACCTTTAAAGCAACTTTATCAGTGTCTTTTTAAAAATAATAATTGTAAATGTTTACTCTTATACTCCTACTTTTTGCAAGAATGAAACAAGTATAGAATGATTAAACATTAAGTGGGTTCACTTTAAATTTAATCAATAAGAACACTGATTAATGTCTATTAGGATCCTACCAATAATATTTTTCAGGACTGGAGAATCTGCATAAAAGCAATCTTCTCCTGTTGGCAGTCTCAATTTTTCTTTGAAATATATTATTTAACTTTAATAGCTAATTTCTCTACTTGGTTGCAAAGAAGAGACCCTGTGAAGGGCTAGGTTTCTTTAGCAGGAATGTATTTTCACTAAGCACAGAGATGTCTCAAAGAATACCCTTGAGGGAAATAGAGATCTCAAAAAAAAGAAAAAGAAAAAATGTAATACTAGCACAGTAAGCATAGACCTCATATGTTACTACCCTTAAGGTTTAGTTACTAAACCTTGAAGTTTCAAATTTTGTATTCAGTGTAAAGCAACAAAGTTTCCTAAAGAAAAATTATTGCACAGATTTGCAAAAGGCCCTAGAGGACTTAAATTCTAAGCTCCAATTTTATTAGTAAACTTATTTCTTTTTATTTGTAATAAAGTTTAAGATCATTTTATATTTTAGCAAAGTCCACTATTCTTTTATCACTCTTATAACTGTCTAGGCAAGTGTAACACATGTTTAAGAATAACACTAAGGAATTCTTAAAGCACATAGCACTAATTTATTAATAAAAATTTATAGATATATTTACAGAGAAAAAGAAAGACATTGAACTAGATAATATCATAGAATTACATTAAAATATTTGAAGACATTTAATATAGAAATATTTTGTCTGATATATCTCCTTGGGCAAGGGAAGAAAAAGAAAAAATAAACAAATAGGCTACATCAAACTAAAAAGTTTCTGCAAAGCAAAAAACAAACAAATAACAGCCCATCAACAAAATGAAAAGAAACCCACAGAATGGGAGAACATATTTGCCAATGATACATATGATAAGGGGTTAATATTGAAAATTTATAAAGAACTTACACAACTCAACATAAAACAACAACATACAATCCAATTAAAAATAGGTAAAGGACCTGAAAAGACACTTCTCCAAAGAGGACATACAAGTCGCCAATAGATATGTCAAAAGATACTCAGTGTCACTAATCATCAGAGAAATGCAAATTAACAACACAATGAGATATAATTTCATACCTGTCAGAATCCCTATCATCAATAAATCAACAAACAACAAGAAGTGTAGGCAAAAATATGGAGAAAAGGGAACCCTCATGCCCTGCACGGGTAGGAATGCAGACTGGAGCAGCCACTGTGGAAAGCAGTATGGAGTGTCCTCAAAAGATTAATAATGGAGCTGCCTTATGACCCAGTGATTCCACTTCTGGGAATATATGCAAAGAAACCCAAAGCACAAATTCAAAAGAATATATGCACCCCTATGTTCACTGCAACATTATTTACAGTAACCAAGATTTGGAGGCATTCCAAGTGTCCATCAGGAGATTAGTGGATAAAAGATCTGTGGTACATTTACACCATGGAATATAGTCAAGTTATGTAGGTTTTATGATACATATTGGAGGGAGAGAGAGAGATTATAGTATCTAATGAGATAAATCAACATAGTGGCCACTGGGAAAATATCTCAGATATCACTTTAAAATGGATCTTTAACTAGAGATAGAGCAAGCATTTGGCAACTTGTGTTTCTACTCAATACTATATTCTCATTTAAAGTCCTGAAGAGGTATACATTTTATAGCATATCCTCAGGTTATAAAACATGTAGTATCAAAATTGATGGTTTTCTAATTAGAGGCTTTTCTAATGTCATAGAAGGAAGCTGAAGGAGATGTCTGTGAAATAAAATACTTATAGGCATGAATTAGCATTCTATATTTTAAACCATTATAGAACCTTAATATTTTTGTAGAATGCTATTTTTTTAATAGTTCTTTAACTTGATAACTGGCAAAGGTGAATTTTAAATGACACTACCAGAAAACTAAATAAATATTTTAAATAAATGCCATTAACATTGTCAATCATAATTCTGAATAATAATTGATTAAAAATAGCTTTTTTCATTTATGTACCTTTTCATTTATAAGTGCAGTGTAAGAGGCATGCTATGTAAAGGTGCATTAAGTTATTACTGGGCGAGGCTCTAGCCACACCCAGTAAAGTTTCAGTTATTGCTGGAAATGTATCATGAAGACCCTTATTAATGTTAACATTTATCTTCCTCGAGATCTATTTCTATAGCTAAGTAGAGAGCTATTTTTATAACTATTCATGTAGCTCTCATGAATAAAAACTCATAATAGATGAATATATGACTTGAAGAGTTAAAGCTTTTGTCATTGTTTTTCATTTATATAAATAATTATAGCAACAATAAATAAAATATTAATCATAAATAAATAAGTAAAATAATATAAAATAATAAATGAAATAGTCTAAACTATAGCAATAACCAGTAGCATGTTTAAATTCTTTGTTATAAGATTGAGCAGTAAAGGGCTGTGATTTTAATAAGAAAGCTGGTGTGGTGAATAGTGTAATAAAACTGAATAGAAAGGCAATTTTATAAAATTTTATTAGAGGTTAAGTGAAAAATATTGGGAGCCCAATTTAAGTAATTGCAATACTGCATCAAAGTAGAAGTTTATTTCTTGTTCACATACACTCACTCTAATGTGGATGTGCAAATTGGTGGGCAGCTCCCTTATATGCAATGACTCAGTTGGCATCGCTCATCCACCATCCTTTGAAGTCGGTTACCATCAACATGTACCTAAATGAAGAGGATAGAGATCTTCAAGAAGGAATACCTATTTCTTAAATCCATGGTCCACAAGTGGCACATATCACTTCTTCACAGGATCCATTGCCAATATATCTAGCAGAGAAGGGATGGGAAACTCAATGGATGTGTAATCTCAGAAAGAAGGGGAAAATTGACCTTGATGAACATCTGGCAGTCTTCACCAGAAGACTATGGGAAGATCATGTTAAAATTTAAAAATTCTCACAACCATGTAAGGTAAGTTGGGTAACATGATTATCAAATTCTTTTTACAGGTAAGAAAATTTCGTGACCTTTATAAAATTCTTCCAGTTTTTCCACTTTCCTCTCACACAGCTTTGTTATGATTTCTAAAGAAAGTTGGACCTGGTCAACATAAGGAACTTATCACTGTCATGGGTATAAAGTTATCTTGTCAGATCATTAATCCAGCCATGACTTTGCATTTTATTTTGCTTTATTTCCTTATGTATAAATTTCTGCCTCAATGATCTGTCTTGGAGAAAATGCACATAGGTCTAGAACCTGAGCTTTGCTTTGCCAGCTTCTCAACAATACATTAAATATTCCCTCAACATCTCAACCTAGAAGTCCTTCCTATTTACTAATAAACTGCCATTGAAAGCCTCTTTGCTTATTGCTTATCAATATCCCACCCTCAGTTCTTAAAAGATTTATCAATACCAGCTGCCAACTTCCATTCTGACAAGATTCAGAGACTGTATTGTATTGGTACCCTAAAGTCTCCTCCAGCACTGCAGCTGGGTTTGCCCTTTCCATGTCTTCATGGTCTCAGGGGATGAGCCTACTTCTAGGTCCCTGAATCACCTTCTCTGGTATAACTTCCTTTGATACTTACATCTTAAGTGTATCACAAGATAGGGCAGAAATTTAATTCACCCACATGCATCAACAGGTAGTCAGATTTAAGATCCATAATATATAGTCAACTAATATTGGATGTGTTTCAAGAACATATAATGGGGAAAGAATAGTCTTTTCAACAAATGGTGTTAGAAAAACTGAATATCCATATGAAGAAAAAAAGAAAAAAGAAAAATTAGACCTCTACCATGTACCATACACAAAAATCAACTCCAAATGCATTAAAAATTTAATATAAGACCTGAAACTGTAAAAGTCCTAGAACAAAACATGAGGGAAATCTTCTTGACATTGGTCATATCAGTGATTTCTTGGATATGATACAGATCACAAAAGCAAAAAACAGAGAAGTGGGACTACATCAAACTAAAAAACTCCTGCACAAAGAAAATAATCAACAGACTGAAAACACAACCTACAGAATGAGACAATGCACTTGTAAACCATATATCTCATAAGGGGTTAATATCTAAAATGTAAAAGTAACTCATACAACTCAATAACAAAAATCAAATAATACAATTGAAATTGGGCTAAAGACTTGAATGCACATTTCTCCTAAGAAGACATACAATCAACAATTATCAGGAAAATGCAAATCAAAGCAACAATTAGATATCAGCTCACATTTTTTTAGGATCGTTAGTATTTAAAAAAAGACAAGTGTTAGCAAGGATGTGGAGAAATTTTAATCCTTATACACTGTTGGTGGTATTATGAAATGGTGCAACAGCTAAGGAAAACAGTATGGAGACCCCTCAAAAAAGGAAAAATAAAACTACCATTTTACCTAGCAACCCTACTTTTAGGAGGAGTAAAGGAGCAGCCCCAGAGAAGAGGAGTGACTTGCCCAAGGTCACACAGCTAGTAAGGGGCAGATGAGGGACCTGAACCCATGCCTCAAAGGCCAGAACTAGAGTCTCAACCACTAGGCTAGATGTTTGGTACAGCAATGCAACTTTTGAGTATCTAGCCAAAGGAAATAAAATCATTATCTCAAAGAGATATCTCCACCCCCATGTTTACTGCAGTACTATTTGTAATATCCAAGATAAAGAAATAACCCAAGTGTCCATCAATAGATGTATGGATAAAAGGGGGGGGGGGGAGGTGTTATACAGCCTTAAAAAATAAGAAAATCTGCTACTTGTAACAACATGGATGAGCCTAGAGGATATTATGCTAAGTGATATAAGCCAATCACAGAAGAACAAATACTGCATGAATCTATTTATATGAGATAAGTAAAATGGTTAAATTCATAAAAGCAGAGAATACAGTAGTGCTTGCCAGGGGCTGGGAAGTGGATAAAAAGGGAAGCTGTTCTTCAATAGGCATAAAGTTTCACTTATGGTAGATAAATAAGTGCTAGAGATTTATTGCACAACACTGTGTATAATTAGCAATATAGTATTGTACACTTAAAATTTTGAGGGTAGACCACAAAACAAACACATAAACAAACAAATAAAAACAAACAAACAAAAAACAATATAAAACCACACCAAAGTGACATGAGGAAACTCTGGGAGGTATCGAATATGTCTAATTACCTTGATAGTGCTGATGGTATCATGGGTACTTGCACATGTTCAAACTCATTAAATTCTACCCACAAAATATGTACAATTCTTTAAATCATTTATTCATAAATAAAGCTGTAGATAAATGGATGGTTGCATAGATAGATATAGATAAATAGATAGATGATGATTAGAGATAGATAGATGATAGATAGATGATAGATAGATGATAGATAGATAGATGATAGATGATAGATAGATAGATAGATGATAGATGATAGATAGATAGATAGATAGATAGATAGATAGATAGATAGATGATAGATAGATAGATAGATAGATGATAGATAGATAGATAGATAGATAGATAGATAGATAGATGATAGACGATAGATAGATGATGATAGATAGATAGATAGATAGATAGATAGATAGATAGATAGATAGATAGATGATAGATAGATGATAGATAGATAGATAGATGATAGATAGATAGATGATAGATAGATAGATAGATAGAGATAGATAGATAGATGATAGATAGATAGATAGATGATAGATAGATAGATGATAGATAGATGATAGATAGATAGATAGATAGATAGATAGATAGATAGATAGATAGATGATAGATAGATAGATAGATGATGATAGATAGATGATAGATGATAGATGATAGATAGATAGATAGATGATAGATAGATAGATGATAGATAGATGATAGATAGATAGATGATAGATAGATAGATAGATAGATAGATAGATAGATAGATAGATAGATGATAGATAGATAGATAGATAGATAGATAGATAGATAGATAGATAGATAGATAGATGATAGATAGATATAGATGATATAGACAGATGATAGATAGATGATAGATAGATGATACAATCCAGAGTACATGTTACTACACAACAATAACTTCAAATGAGTGAGAGTGGAAAGGGCATAATCATAGATGATTCAGGTTTTTCAGCTCCCCCCTAGAAAAATATAATAAAACTTATGAGAAACAAGGCAATGAGTTTCTAACTTTAGAAGTATCATTTAAATCCAAAATTTTGTCTGCATTTAAGTTTTATTTCACTATAGCTTTTAAGTCTTAAACATTTGTGCAGAGTGTCAAAATTCTTGAGGCTTATTTGAGCTTTAAATGGAGCAGAACATAAGCTGTCACAGAATGTCTAGATATATCCATTTGGTCCTTGATATTGTTTTTATATCTCTGAACTGCGTAACACTGACACTTAGTTTGAAAGTGTTTCATACAGGATTTTAAAAATATGTACACTGTACATAATGCAGCTCCTGGCTCATATGTTTCCTATTGATATGGAGCCAAAATGAAGTGGTACAAAAATGTACAGCTATTTAACTCGAGAGCATCATCTACATCCAATGTAGTCACAAGATTGGCATCCAGTCTTACCCATCATGCTGCTAAGCAACTTTCCATAACCCCAGGCAACTGCATGTGGTAAACTTTAACAAGTATAGAGAACAATCTGGTCTCAGATTGGCAAGACACACCTGGCAGGCTTCTGGGGTGGCCCTAGCACATGGGATGGTGAGAAATGCTACTTCATCTTCAATATCTTGTTTCTCTGCCAACATACTCATGTAAGAATTTAGCAGAGGGTTTCCAAAATCAATGGCAGACATTTTTCATGGCATATTTCCTACAAATTTGATTTTTTTTGGCCTAAGTCTGGTCAAAATTTAGAGAACAATCTGTGGCCAGAGAAAGTTTCCCAGGGCACCCTCTTCAATATCAGAAAGTGTCTAGGCTACTCTTGATGCAGGTGTAACTACTGTGTGAGACACTTAATATCTTCCTAAGGTCAGCTTTCCTACTCAAGACTGAGGCATCTATGCCCTTTTCAGTTCTACTAATTGCTATTTATGGTTACTGCTTAATAAGCACTAATAAGCGGCAGAAATGTGAGATTGTGGTATAGTTACAAGAGGTAATATTTTGGATATAACTCTTCAGATGGATTGGGAAATCACAGCAATTTACAGAATGGGGATGAAGACAATCTTTACCAAAGGAATGGGCAGTCAGTAGAGGAATTTTAAATACCAATGCAAAAAAAAATGTACAGTCACAGTGTCTTATAGTCTTTTACTCTCCCAGTCTTCAGTAATCATACTTAAAATTAAAAGTAGAAAATCCTGTTTAAAAACCTATAGAAAATAAATATATTTATAACATGAAATTATTATATAGAATATATGATTCTATTAGATGTTATGAGGAGGGTAGAAACTAATAATAAATCAGATAGTGACTAAGATAATAAATTTAAAATTACTCCAGCTATTCAGTAAAAGATTCAAAGTAAATCCAAAGTACTGTCTTATTAATGTTATAAGCTCAAACATTAGAAAAGAAGAATGCATGGATAGACCTCTAAGTTTCATTCCTAAATTTGTTTAGCTCATCAATTTGTTTAACTTTCACAAATCAGACACCCCATTCATTTTTCATGGTCCCCATGATCTGAGTGCATGCAGTTATCATTGTCACCAGAAAAGCTGCTTTTAGTGGGGATGCTGAGAAGAGAGATGAGATCTTAACTGTCTCTGACAGTGAATCCAATCGACAATCACATTGAATAATGCTTTAAATGACTAGAATACACTTCCCAAGAGTGGTGTGAAGATTAAGCATGACATTGTAGAATTGAATGTGGTGCCAGATGCAGCGATAACTCTTTAGGATAAATGTAAAATCTCAATGAAAAGCGCCAATAAAGAATGCATCAGAGACACTGAATTTTAAATTTCATGTAAAGATTTTGCCTCATACAAAGGATCCAAAGTGAAAAGTTTGTTTTAAAGTATAAACTTAAGGCACATCAGTAGAATTTAAAGTGAATAGGTCTAGTGACCATGAACAACCACAATGTTTCAGGAAATTGGCCAGGTCTGAAAAATACTGAATGACAAAAATATAACCATGAACATAAATTATATATTCCAAAAGCATAATATCGAATAGAGAAAAACACTGTAAATGTTAGAGTGAGCCTAGAAGAAGTAGGTAAAGAAAAACAACAACATGGTGGCTATTGGATTCCTCCTACACCTGTCCATTTTATGAAGCAATTTGATGGAGAGAAAAACAGATGTAATAAACATTTCTTAGCTTACCAACTAACAAGAAGCCAGATAAAATGTTGTACTATTATCCTCATGTTTTCTTGTTATAACAATCTATCTTGAGAACTTTTTTTTTTTTAATATATCTTTATTGATTTCAGAGAGAGGAAAGAAGAGGGAGAGAGAGAGATAGAAACATCAATGATGAGAGAGTCATTGATTGAGCCCACAACCAGGGCATGTGCCCTGACCAGGAATCAAACCCCGATCGCCTGGATCTTAGGTCGATGCTCAACCACTGAGCCATGCCCGGCCCGGCTATCTTGAGAACTCTTTGTATGAGCTGAACAATACGTTTGATGTTTTTTATCAGGCTTTGTTTCATATCACCTACAATATAAAGTCAGTATATTAGATAAATTTAAAAATATTCATTGTCATCCTTAAAAAAATGTGTACACGCAGATCATGCTGTGGGAAACAGCATAATGTGCATGTTTTCAGATGTTATCAGTTAGAAGTTTCATTTATAACTCCCTGAAGTCACTTAAAACATAACACTGGGAGTGCATTGCCATACCATTTTGGCAGCTTTGATCATCTCTGTCATTTCAGACATCTAGTAGTTTTCATACTGATTCATTCATTTTATTTCAGAATTGGCCTACCAAAACTGCTCTCAGTTATAGTGCTAGTATGTTGCATCAAAGACTAAATTAACATTTTACTGCTGTTAACCAGAGGCAACACCTCATAAAAAAAATTGATAGTTTTGCCAAAACTTTACATTCCAAGCAGTTTATATTTCAATAATTTTATTGTACACTTACTGATGAAAAGAAGGAAGCACATTTCCTTCCTTTCCCTCTGACAAGAGGTTTCAAATGCCCAACAAAAGTTTTGAATTCCCATCAATTTAACTATGTGTTTAATAGCAATAAAAAAATCTACCAAGACCACTTACCTTCCTTAATAAAAACCTATATAGTAATTAGTGAAGTCATAAGTTTACTTTAAAGATAAGCAAATATAAAGAACTGCTTATTTATATTGTATTTCTAATTCCCATCCAATATTACTGATCATTTCATGTAATAGGGAAAGTTCATTTCAAACATTTTCTAATTTCATCACTGAAAGATAATAACTGAAAAGTAAAGCAAAACATTCTTCTTTACCTATGTGAATATAATTTGGTAGACTTTTTGCTTAGCAGCTTTTCTCAGGCAACAGTTATGCATTAGTGTTTGTCCTTGAGAAATTCTGGTTCCAAGTCCTTAAAATTTACACAGCAAACGTCACATTTTCCTTGTGCAGATAAATCCATAAATCAATGTGCACAGCTCATATCGCCTGAATCTTTATAGGAAATTCTAATCAGCGAAACACATACAAATTTTGCCACATTTCACTCACTGCTACCACGAGATCAAAATATAGCAGATGTAGCTGCATGACAAAGAGACATCGCAATTAATGTCAGGTAGATTTGGGTAAAATATCTTATGAAAGTGTGGCCAACATTTTATTTCACTGAGCCAATCGTGCCTTCACAATGTAAAAGAGAGAAGGAAGATAATCTTGCTATTCATATGAGAACAATTTCAGATATAAGAAACAGATATTTGGTCAAGATGCCACAAAGCTGAGTTGTGTTAGGAATCTGAGAGGAGATACATATATAGGCATAAGGATGGAGGAAGAGAGGGAAGGACAAAGATTAGAGTATGCTTCAGCTTGTCTCATGATTCTAAGAACATATATCTGGTTGTGTCTTTTGAGTAGAAGAAAGAGTGGAGAAAATATTCTACATTGGTCAAGGTGTTGGATTAAACAAAATAATAAGATGTCTGAGAAGATAGTGTAGGAGAAAGATATGGGGATGAACATCTCAGAATGGACAGAGTATAAAGACAATCTGTCTCTGTAAGTGGCCAACACTGAGCCCTGTGTGACACTCTTCACTGGGGAAGGGAAGGCAATGCGCCACCACCTGGTGACAGGCTGATGGTGACAGGCTGATTACACAAAGGTTTCCATTTTGCAAGAGCAAAAGGAAATATTCAATAAAATATTTAGTTGGGATATGAATCTGCCTCTTTTGCCTTGCTGACATCACCATTTGTGGACCTACAGAATGCCTGAGTCTTCACCACACAGGACTGTTGCTGACTAAAGGACATATTTTATATCAAGGAAGTATGCCTATGGGCTTGTACTCAAAGTATTCAATTGTCTTGCTATGTGCCCTTTACTCTAAAACACGTAGCTTGATAGAATAATGCAACAGACTGGCTAAGGCCCACTTACAGAATACGCTATAAGAAAACATTTTAGTAGGCTTGTGCACTGTGCTATAGAACACGTTTTGTGTCAGTATGTGATGACGTTTTTCACTTAGCCAGATTGCACAGGCCCTGGGGTCAAAGGATGGAAGAAGACATAGCCCTCTCACAATTATAGTTAATAATAATACACATAAGATTTTTTTCTCACAATCCAAGAGATAAATGTTTCTATCAGGACAAAGAGTTGGTTCCAATGAATTGAAAATCGAGAGAGCCACCTGACGATTTTTCAGATTCTTACAGTATTGAACTAAAGAGAACACAGTGATTCTAACTAACAGTCATGATTTTAAAAAAGGGGACAAAGTATAACAACATTTAAATCAGGCAGTGCCACTAATAATACTATCAACACAAAACTGTGGAACCTCAAGGAGGACATGACTATTAAGTATTAAGGACTGTGTTTTCCTTTATGGAGGACTCAGTTTTTTTCAACCAAAGGACTAGAGTATATTATACTGAATATTCTCTGTTTGCACCTCTAGATATTTTTTATTCTTCTCCACCCTCCTCTGTGTACAAGGGCCTGACCTCTGGGGCTTCCATTTCAGTTTTAGTGGAAGTCTCTGGCTGGAGAGAGATGTTAGGTGTTCATTCCCTTTGCTTCCTGCCTTTCAGTCTGCAGTCCAACAGTAACCATGTCTTCTTCCCAGACCATAGCTTCTGTCTAAGTCTCACTCCCAGAAAACAGCCTTCACTGAGTTGCAGCAAATGTCCTTTCCTGGCCCTTTCAAGCCTGGGGGTTGGTGAGTGTTCCCCATTGTTGCTCTGTCGCAGCGGCTTCCTCATCTTTTCACTTATTTGCTGACACTGCTATCAATTCCATTTGTTATGCTCTGCAAATAGTTAAATGTCTCATCTATTCCAGTCAGGTTTCTGACTAATATGTCATAGTATCATATGATCCATTGAATATGGTGCATTTCAGATAACCAAAGAAAATCAGAGGGGGGAAAAATGGGAGGAAAGTAGAGATAGGAGGCTCAGAATTAAATAATAAGTCTAATAAACCAAAAAGGACCTTGAAATATAACTCAAAGTGAACCACAGATCTAAATGTAAGATTAAAAACTATACAAATCCTGGAAGATAACATAGGAGAAAACCTAGATGATCTGGAGTACAGTGATGACTTTTCAGATACAACACCAAAAGCATGGTCCATGAAATAAATAATTGACAAGCTGGGCTTTATTAAAATTAAAACCTTCTGCTCTGCAAATTACAGTGTCTTTTTAGGGCAGTAAAATTATTCTGTATGTTATTGTAATGATAAATATATGTCATTATACATTTGTCCAAACCCTCAGACTGAACCCATAAGTCAACAATTTTCAAACAGTGAGCCACAAGAATTTTTAAAACACGCAATGCCTGACTATTTAGTTGGGGGCACTGACCTCTTTCCTTAGATTGTCAAATAAAAAAATTACAACAGCCAACACAGCAAGAGAGGTCTGATGTGAATGAATAAAAAGTATACCTATTTTTTTGTCAGATAGGCAAAAAAATATTTTTTGGTGTGCTGCAGAATTTTAGTAATTAGTTTACGTGTGCCATGAGATAAGTTGAAAACCACTGCCTTAGGGAAATGGACTTTGGGTGATTAAGATGTGTCAATGTCGGTTCATCATTTGTAACAAACGTATCACTCTGGTATGGGATGTGGATAATGGAGAAGGCTGTGCATGTGTAAAAGCAGAAGGTATATGAGAAATCTCTGAATCATCCCTCAGTTTTGCTGTGAACCTAAAACTGGTCTGAAAACATAAACTCTTAATTTAAAAGAAAGAAAAAGAAAAGAAAGCTAATGTATTTTCAAAATCCTGTTTTTTAAGTACCAACCACAATATTGAACACAAAACACTAAGCCCAGCATCAAATTGTCACATTTTAGAGAGATTGCTCTGGTTGAAAGATGAAGAATTCATCATCTACATAAAAAGGATCTGTGATTTTAGTCTATCTATCTTGTAGTTAATTTGTTCTCTTTAACTGCTTAACCGGTAGAGGTCAAATCAATGACTACACTGACTTCTAATGAGCTCAGTTCTTAACTTTGTAATATCAGCACTGTAGAGAACCATTATTCTTGGAGGGATCACTAGAGATAGAATATCTGATCAGCATACGTCGCTTTGAAAGAAATGTTCACACCACTGCCATATTCTCTATACTACACTGTGGACAACTATTTCGTCTTTCTCCTAATACACTTTTTAATTGTGTCTCTGATCAAAATCCCTGGCACTTGTTCATTTTGTAAGTAGCAGAAAGGTTGTAAATGAGTAGGTTAGAATTTGCATCATTTTTGATATTTGGATAAGAAAGCTGGTATCACTAGAAGGCCAGGAACACAACAATAAGAACAGCTTCCTCAGCAAATAAATGCACATTTTCAAATTATTTTAAGTTCAAACAGAACATGTGAAATATTCAATATTAATTGCAACGTTTTATTTACAACTTTGAAGTTAAAAGATAAATTAATATTTTATGTGTGTATGTCTATATGAAAAACAAATATAGTCACCACCATGACAATCAGGTTATATACAAATATTTTCATCACATGTGGGAAATTCCCTTTATTTCTTAATTTATTATGAATTTTAAATCTCAAATGATACTAAATATTATGAAATTATGTACTTTTATTGAGATGATCATATGATTTTTTTGGTTTTGTTTTTACTGGTTAATTGGTAAATGGCATGCATTAATTTTCAATTACTGGACCAAAATTGCACTCCTACCTAAACCTGATCCTGATATACTACTCTTTTTTATATAATTCTGAATTTGATTTGATAATATATTGTTAAAGATTTTGCTTCTGTTTATAATTGATTTTGGCCTCTAGTTTTCTTATATAAGATCGTGGCATCAGAGAAAAGCTTAGACTAGTGATTTGAGAAATTTCTTTTAAGCTGACTATATTAATATACTCAAAGTGAGTATCTAGTAGACAGCCATAGTTGTTTTGCTTTGTTTTTTCATTCTGACAATGCCTGTTTATTATTTCTGGATTGACAGTTTATGTCTTTAAACACTTGAAAAATATTATGTCTCTTCTTTTTGTCCTCCATAGTTTCTGGTGAGAAATCTACTGTCATTCAATGGTCCCGTATAGGTAATACATCATTTTTCTCTAATTACCTTTAAGACGTCATCTTGAAAATTTTTCACTAGTTTGATTGTGATCTGTCTGTGCATAGGTTTCTTTGAGTCTATTTTGTTTGGGGTTCAGTTACATTTTTGAATCTTATGTTTATGTCTTTCACTAATTTGAGAAGTTTATAAACATTATTTCTTCCAAATACTTTTTGGCATTGCAATCTATATATGTTGTTTAAGGTATAGTAGCTATTTATAAAAAGATGCAAATTTCTAGAAAATAAGTTCACACTATATATCAAAAATATTAAAATAGTTCATGTCTTTTGATCTAATTATCATTATAAAAATCTGTCTTAAGGAAATAATCAGAGCAACGATCAAATATTTATAAACAAAGTTACACTTCCTAATATTATGCCTGAGAAATAACATTCAACTACATATAAATATTCCCTAATAGGGAATTTAGGCTGAGTAACCTATTATCAACAAGACAAGCTTAATAACAATAAGTAGAGTTATTATACACAGTTAAATATTTATTGAGCATTTAAAAGATATATGTGGCTTATATTAAGTGTTATGGTGATCACGAAAACATACAAATACAAGACCCTCTCTTTGATCTCCAATTAGAAAGATAGTACAAATAAATGTAACAAATTAAATAAAATATTATTAAAATGATATGAGGTGTTAAAAAACATTGAATTATTTATAGAGAGTTTTAAAGCAACTGAATCTTAAATTGTGGAAGAACTTAGAGAAAACATAGATATCATGTTTCTTTGTTTTCTTTATTTTGCATCACATTGGATAGTTCAAATCAAATAATGAATGACACCATCGATGTTCAACTCCGAAGTTTTTTCAAATGCTGAATATCAGTAGCATATATAGTTTTATTCTCCCATTAACTTGTAAAATAAAAGCTTATTATTATTATATTTAGGTAAAGTGCTTCACAGAAGTGTTTGCTTTTGTCATTATCACTATTATTCTTATCACTATAATGATTGTATGCCTTATGGTACATTCTTAAAGAGTTACAGGAAACACAAGTAGAATGCATTTATCTGTTATGACCAGAGACAAAAAATATCAAGAAAAATAGAAGTTGATTGTTTATTGTATTTATCTGTGTTTTAAAAAATGCCTTCACATAGACAAACCAGTGTTATGTGGCATTCCTCTATTACTGGGTCCCACTTATCTTTCTGCTCTGTCATCTTTGCCTTTACAGACTCCTTTCATCTAACATAACTGTGAGAGTTCCAGCCACCATGTACAAATTTGATACAAAAAAGAAGAAAGTTTGAAAAAAAAGACAAGCTTTCTGACCCAATATCTCATTTTGAGGAGCTGTTAAGTTCCACCAAATAATATCTGCCTTGCATAATTAGCTGGAACTTTTTCACATGGGCATAGGTTCTATGCAAGAGGCAAGAAGGTGGAGATTTTAGCTGGATGTTTTTGTTTTTGTTCTTTGTTTTTGTGCTTCTAAGAATAAAAAGAGAATGAAAACTGAGACTTCAATTTGCAATCTCTGCTACAACAATTTTACTGATTTCCAGTGTTCAGCAACTGAAACAAATCCTACACACTCTCTAACATTGAGATTACCATTTTTATGGATTCTAAACAATCATTAGGTCCATTGAAAACATACTTAGGATAATCATAACATATGTTCTTTCCAACTTTACTTACAATACCATTGTAATTAACTAGTGATTAATAATAAGAAAGGAGCAAAGGGAAAGCCAGAAATTAAACACATGTCATTTGGGCAGCTTCACTGGGAAGCTAAAGGGAGCTACTGGTCTATTCCTGGAAGATTGCTGGGGAAGAGACTAAACAGAGGGGAGATAGACACATGCATGGTAAAATTGTGGGGGGAATGATGGAAAAGTACTTGACTGTCAGTCACTCCTGGGAACAGGTCATTGGCCAGAATGGGCATGGCCACTGCAAGGGCACAAAATTTGGGATATTTAATCCCCTAAACAAAGGCATTCACTTTATTGGTCTCTCTTAGCTCTCCTGGGACTCTTGTTGCAAGGGGTGCACTCTCTTGGCTCCCCTGCATTCATCCACATGGCCCAAGGCCATGTGGACCTCCCCACACAATGGACTAATGGACTGCAACTAGCATGATGATGAACTAGACCCAGCTACAATGTGGAAAGGAAATTCTGGACACTGGATTTGCTTCTAGCTCTACTGAAACCTCAGCTACACTTCTATAACTAGACTAAGGGAAATGGGACTTTGGAAACCCAGGGATGTAGTTCCACACCAATAATCACTCATCCTCCTATGTGAGTCTCAGAAAATTCTTTTTCTCAAGATATCATAAGGACTCTACCCCAGCACTCAGTGGGGAAAGGGATACCCCAATTTCCCCAATAACACTAGTACCAATGTTAAAGAATTCTTCTATTTCATCATGGGGAAAATGAAAAACCAATCTCTTGATTATTCTAAGTTACACTACTCCTGAATCAGTTCTGTGAGAAATCAAATGCTTTATTTAGATAATATCAGCCATAATCCAATTCAAAGGGCTTTTTAAATATTTATTTCTCCTTTTAAAAACATTAAATTAACTAAAAAAAATAATATACAAGATCTTGGCATCTTGCAGATTTCCAGATTACTTATTCAAACAGTATTGATTATACACCTTGGCAGGCAATGCTGACTGCCCACATTATAGTCATTCCTTTTCTTCCTTCCTAATGGAATCTCCATTGCATTTGGCTTTAAGATTGCTAAACTTTAAAAGATATTGCTTACTTTCAAACCTTAGAGGATGAGCCTTGATTAGTCTATGTCAACCATGTACAGTAGACCCCCTTTTCTGTGGAAGATACATTCCAAGAGCTTTTCACTCAAAGGAAGCATTTTATGGCTTCTCTTTGGCATATCTGAATTACCAGCATCACTACTTTTGCACTTTGGGGTCATTATTAAGTAAAATAAAGGTTACTTGAACACAAGCAGTGCAATCCTGAGACAGTGGATCTGATAGGCTATAAGACTACTAAGTATCTAACAGGTAAGTAACTTATATAGCATGGATCCACTGGACAAAGGAATGGTTCACGTCCTGGGCAGGGTGGGGCAGGGTGGCATGAGATTTCACCTTGCTACTCAGGATGATGTACAATTTAAAATGACTTGTTTATTTTTGGAATTTTCTATTTAATATGTTTGGACCATGGTGACCTCAGGTAACTGAAACAAAGGAAAACAGAACTTTGAATAAGAGAGGAATACAGTTAATCCTTCTCTATTTGCTGGTGATTGGGGTAAGATTGGGCAGGTGACAAAATTCTAGTCAGTTAGCTGTCATGGGATATCTGTTGTGAGCATTCTTGTTAAGATTGAGTAATACTTAAAAATCAAGAACTCTCTTTTTTCTCTTCTGGTTTTCTTCCCCTCTCCTCCAGGGTAAAATACTTGGAACTTTATGAAGCCAAGTTGTGACAATGGGGGGCAAGCTTGAGAACAATCCTCAATTGTTCCTCAATTGTTGAAGATTGCAAAGATCGCAAAGTGGAAAGGTAGAGAAAACTTGGAACACTGATGATGTTGTTGAACCACTGAATAGAAAATTCTGGGGGTGATCTATCTTTGGACTTATTACTTATGAGGGATAATTCCTTTTTTTAAAAAAAAATGATTAAGCCATTGAATGTTGGTCTTTCTGTTAAATACAGTTGAAAGTGTCCAAGCTAATACAGGTATCTTACTTACAGGACATTGGGCTTCAAGTAACTTATCCTCTAGAATTGCAATTATCCAGACAATGGTTTAGCATGCAGCTAGAGGAAAAGGTATCACTTTTCTTCTCTTAAAATCATCATATTCATTTCTAGATACTGGGTTAAAAAGAGTCATGTTTTAGATTTCCTTTAAGACTGTGTCTGTTTTCTCAAGTCTCAGCCTTGTTAAACATAGAAGTTACAAAATAAAGTTTGCTTTGAAAATTAAATAACAAGATCTCTGAATTTTCCCATCAACTTGGTTTGAGAATAAAGTGAAGACTATTCCTAGAAGAACTGTATTTCTAATTAATATTATAAAGAGATAGAAAATAAAAAATAGTATAATCGTAATTTTAAAAGTTTCATTTACCTGAAAAATTTTGCAAGAACCTATTTTAATTGATTCTAATGTTAAAATCAACTTTTTAAATTTAATATTTAATTGATAATAATTTACCTCCTGAGTTTTCTTCTTGCTTACAACAGAGTTTTGAGTCACATTAGATGGCTTTCATGGCATAATATAGCTGAAGAATATTAAATTCATTTTTCCTAAGTTTCAGTTTAGCAACGATTCATCAGCTGACAAGTCCATTAAATGAGTACTATTAAAAAAAAATTATACAAACAAAAAATATATCAATAACCTGAAATGTACAACTAATGAGGTGAGCTATATTATTTTGTGCAAAGTTACACAATCTTATAGTTACTTATAATTACCAGTATGGCACTTGTCTCAGGATTGTAGTTGCCATTGTAAAGGTCAATCACATTTAGATCACGAAAGACTTTTGTGCTTTGATTCATAATGTTCAGGATTTATCTATGTGACATTTAGGAAATACTTTAATGAATAGACCTTTAATAATTTCTTATAGTCTAGTAAGTGTCCTTTTTTTCCTCATTGTTAGTGGAATTTACACATGAAAATTAAGCATTGATTAATGAGTTTCTCGTATAAAAAGAATGCTTGCCCAAAATTCTTCTCTATAAGCATTTCTCAATAAGAAGTCATCGGGCCTATAGATAATCATTATTTAATTGACCACTAAACCAATGATAACACCATGGTTAAGATTATGCAAATTTCTAGTGACCTAGCTTCTCAGAACTTTGGTTTCAATCTATTAATTAAAGTTCGAAAGCCCAGCTGCTGTCATACATAGTGACCAAAGATTCAGTCACTTTTATTCAGAAATAAAAATGTATCCCTTATATATATAAGTGTCCATTGCAGGTTGACAGAGAGAGAAAGCAGAGAGTAGATGGAGGTGAGGGGAGGGGAGGGGGGAGTAGCAGGGAGGGAAGGAGGCCAAAAACATTGTTGACTCAGAGGCCCAGGTTCCACTGAACTTGAAGATGTTGTTTCAAGGTTTTCCAAACATTTTCCAGCATGAAGAAGGGCAAACAGAGTAAGAATAAAGAAGGCACATCTGCTCTCTACTGCTCTAAAATAGAAACGGCCCAATTAGTAGTTATTAAAAGCATCACCTTTCCACATTCTGTATTTTTTTTCTCTTGTCACTCGTCTATAAACCTTGTCTGTCTCAATGTATGCATCTCAGGGACAATGTTATCTCTTTTCATTATTCCAGCTCAGTCACCAAAAAACATTGATTAAATGATTTTGGTGTTTTTGCATAAATTCCTTTTCTTGATGAAAATGTTTGTGAGGAATATAAATTGTAGAAAACCTAGGCCCAGAAACTGCCTGTGTACATCAAATATATTTACCTATTTCAGGACACTGAGGAAGAAAGCACAGCTCAGATTAACTGCACGGCAGAGTTCTCAAAGAGAGGTGCAAGTGCCTAGCAGTTTATATGTAGCCAGTGGTACACAGTATAGGGGTTTATAGCTGAGAAAATGGGGACCACACTTTAGTTTGTATAATCATGACTATTCCTCCAGGCCAAGCCTCTTTTCAGACTTAAAGTTAGGTGAATTCTCTATATATGCACTGTTGGACTATATGCTAGAGACCAATTTACTGGGGCAGGTGTAATGCATAAATTTCATTTATACAATACATAATATGCATACCTGTGTACAGTTTAGTTTATATTCAGGTATAAGCAAGATTTCATCCATCTGCCTCACCCCCAAACACACTCAACCTCATTAAAAATATTTGAGAGGAAACAAGATGTCAGCGTAGGTAACAGCTGTACCCACCACCTCCCACAACCACATCAAAATTACAACTAAAATACAGAACCACCATCACTCAGAGCCTCCTGAAATCTGGCTGAACAGAAGTCCCACAACCAGGAAACTGAAGATGCACGGGGACAGGTAGGAGGGGCAGAGACGCGGGCGGATCGGGGCTGAATCCAAGAGACACAGCCACAGGCCCACACCCGGTGCCGCAGGGTAAACCCGGGATGGAGTCTCTGTGGTGGGGAATTCCTGGAGGAGTGAGGGGTCCCAGCCTCACAGCAAGGCCCCTGTCCAGGGCTCCAAGGCTGGGA
Organism: Miniopterus natalensis; assembly: GCF_054644295.1. Lineage (NCBI taxonomy): Eukaryota > Metazoa > Chordata > Mammalia > Chiroptera > Miniopteridae > Miniopterus > Miniopterus natalensis. The sequence goes on along the minus strand of NW_028269912.1, from coordinate 65,205 downwards.
AGACAGGTCCCTACAATTCCGGGCTGTGAAACCAGCAGGGACTGTCCCTAAGGGTCATGGAGGCTGTGGGAGCCCCAGCAGCTCCTCTAAAGGGCCCACACACAGATTCACTCAGACGAGCTCCCTCATTGGGCAGCAGCCTGAAAGGACCTGGGACACTCGGGGAGGAACTAACCTGCCTGAGATCCAGAGGAGAGGTGGAGGGGCAGCTTCCTCCCAGGCAGAAGGGCTGGCGGAGGCTATTGCTCCATTGGAGAGTCCTCCCTGCACACAACTGGCAGGCAGGTGCCATATTTGAATCACTAGCACCTGACTCACACCTTTGGCCCCTCTCCATGATTCCCGGAGGCCCCGCCCCTCCCCACCTGCAGCTCTTCCAGGCCATTTCCAGTGGCTTTTCTATGCAAGTGGCCTCTCAAGCCTCATGCTTAGGCCTTTCCTAAAATCTCTCAAACAAGCAGCAGCGGGCCCCATACAGCTTGATAAGAGGCCCTAGGCCTAGCACTAGTGGCAGCCTGCACTGGTTCATAGCTTGGCCTCTCCTGGACACCTGCAAGCCCAGCACAAGTAGCAGCCAACTACAGTTTGCTGTGTAGCTCCAGCTGGGTGGCCCTGGGCAAGGCACTGGCACAGGCTGACTTTGCACCTCCAAGGAGGCCCCAGAGACAGTGCACCTGGTGGTCAGACTCAACCACACTGGATTACAGTGCTACCACATCCATGAGTGACACACTCAAAGAGCGCACTTGGTGGACAGCAAAGCCCCACTGAAGTAAATCCTGCTCCATAGGGGTGTCTCCAGCACAGCAGCTCTTTGGCTGTAGTTGCAGCTGGTCCTCACCGCTGATTGGCCAAGGGGCCATTTCCTCCCAGTGATGCCAACAGCAACCAAGGCTCAACTACAACAGGACAGTGCACACAGCCCACACAGGGGAGCACCTAGAAGGCCCAGCTCAAGTGACTCGGGAGGCTGAGCCACTGGACCTTATAGGACACCTACTACACAAAGCCACTGTACAAATTCCAGCAGACATAACAGCTCTACCTAATACATAGGAACAAACACCTGGAAGCAGCCAAAATGTGGAGGCAAAGAAACATGTCACAAAGGGAAGAACAGAAGAAATCTCTAGAAGAGGAACCAAATGAAATAGATCCAAGCAAGCTAACAGATACAGAGTTCAGAATTTTGTTTATAAGGATACTCAAGCATATTATTATGAAAACAACTGAGAAAATTGATGACATAATAAAGTACCAATTTGAAATGAAGGCTACACGAACTGAAATGAAGAATAATTTACAAGGAATCAACAATAAAGTAGAGGACATTGAGAATCAAATCAGCAATTTGGAACATGAGGAAACAAAAAACACCCAACCAGAAGAGCAAAAAGAAAAAAGAATCCAAAAATATGAAGATAGTATAAGGAACCTCTGGGACAACTTCAAGAGGCTCAGCATTCATATTATTGGGGTGCCAGAAGGAGAGGAAAGAGAACAAGAAATTGAAAACCTATTTGAAAAAATAATGACAGAAAACTTCCCCTTCCTGGGGAAAGAAATAGACTTACAAGTCCAGGAAGCACAGAGAGCCCCAAACATGAGGAACCCAAAGAGGCACACACCAAGACACATCAGAATTAAAATGCCAAAGGTTAAAGACAAAGAGAAAATCTTAAAAGCAGCAAGAGAAAAGCAATTAGTCACCTACAAGGGAGCACCCATATGACTGTCAGCTGATTTCTCAACAGAAACTTTGCAGGCCAGAAGGGAGTGGAAAAAATATTCAAAGTGATGAAAAACATGGAACTACAACCAAGATTGCTCTACCCGGCAAAGCTATCATTTAGAATTGAAGGGCAAATAAAGAGCTTCACAGATAAGAAAAAGCTAAAGGAGTTCATCACTACAGGAAATGTTGAAGGGCCTTCTTTAAGAAGAAGCTAATGAACAAAAGAATCTGACGGACTAAATCGATCCAGAGACATTGACATATGCAACAGATGATCATGTTTAAGAGGAAATAGGGAAGGGGGGTGAAGGGTGGGAAGAGGTTAACCAAAGAAGTTATATGCATATATGCATAACCCATGGACACAGTCAATAATGGGGTGAAGGTCTGGGGAAGGGGTGGGAGCAAGGTGGAGGGGGTCATCTGGGGGGAAAATGGGACACCCGTAACACTTTCAACAATAAAGAGAAATTTAAAATAAATAAATAAGTAAATAAATAAAATAAAATAAATTATCACCTACCTTAAAAAAAAATTATGAGCTTAATACAGAATAATTGAAACTAAATGTGTTAGTCAGGTATCTACAGGAATTAGGCTCACATTTCTTCAGGTAGCTAATGTGACCCATTTGGCAGAGGGTTATTTGCAAGTGAAATTACTTGATCATGGCATAGGAATATTAGACATTTTCTGTTACCCTCTTTGAAATTTTCATCAGAGATTGTACAAAACCAAAGTAAGTAAATTCTCATTTTCTACTAACTAATTAAAGAAGAGTAATAAGTTAAGTAATAAGAAGTGAAGTCCAATGGGTAAAGTGCCAGAAAAATATAAGGACAGTCTGGCCATTGTTGGGACATTAACATTTACTCTGCAGGAAACTGAGAACCAATTACAAGGATTCTACAGAAGGGTGACATGCTGAATTATTAATTTTTTTAAAGTAGTTCATTGGTGACTGTATTGAAAGTAGATGTTAAGTTGACAGTATTTTGCTTCTTACCAGAAGAAGGTGTATTTAGTCAGCTCATTGAATAATTAAAACATCGCTTGGACCATGACAGTAGTACTGGAGATAGTGAGAAGTGCTATGATTTGGGGCACATTTTGGTGGTAGCATCAATAGCTTTTGTTGATGGATTAGATCTATGTTGTGAGAAAAACAGAGCCAATAAAGACTACAAGTGGTTTGGGAACTGGAATGATTTATTGTAGGAGGTTTAAAGCTAAGAAAAATTAGAAGGAATAATAATTCTAATGTGGTCTTTTTGAATTTGAAATATCTCAGTCATCTAAGGCAGCAGTTTTTAACTGGTGTACAGCACACTGGTGTGCTGCAATAACTTTTATTTTATTTTGTTTTATTTTTTATCTTTTTAAAAAATAACAAAGAAATACATGATGACATTAATATACAAAGAAACAGAGGTTAAACATTGTGGATATATTCCCCATGATTACACAGTAAGTGGAAGGTCCAGATTTTGAACATATTTTATCTGAAGAGTGATATTTGTAACTGCTGCAAATACTACCAATATTTAACTGAGAGAATGTGAATTCAGGCTTCATGTTTTTCTATACACAGATGTTCATTGTTTACTTTCACTGCCCATTTCCCTGACTCTAACATCTTTCTCCCCCTAAGGTTAATCTAGACAGTGTGTGATGTAAATTTAGCTCTTAGACTGAGTTTGATAGAAGTCCCAGTTCATTTGGAGGTAAATAGAGACAGGGATTCCTCTGTATTTGTGTTCTCTTTGTTTTATCCAGATACTGCAGTGGAGGTCTGTCCATCAAGGAAGAAGCTCCAGTGTTTTAAGTTTTCTGTTATTACAGTTGCCTCAGAAATTCAAGGTCTCCCAATAAAACAACTGTCATTTTTTAACCCACAGTGGGAAAGGGATTCCAGGTTTAGGGATCGCCATTGGCCTCATGACTCACATTTCTTTTTTGCCCTACAACCGTCAAATAAGGGTTATTGGAGGTTTTGCCACAACCCTTTCTATTCATTTCTCAGGAGGTTGTTTGTCTCAGAGTTTTTTAGCCTAAGCGCTTCTTCATTTAGATCACAATCTTGAGGTGCAGAAACTTTTTAACTTCTTTGCTTATAAAAACTCTTTTTCTAAATTTTCAGGGGTACTTGACATTTTTAACAAGTGACCATCTCCTTAGCCTTTCCCCCGATAGTCTTAGAGTTGCATATGTTATGGGTGGGGGTTAGGATTGTAGGTAAGAGTAAAGGAAATTGTCTTAGAAAGCTGTGCTGAGTGTTCATTGTGGGAGTTCATTATTGAAAGGAGAATATAGTTAAGATAGCAGACACAAAAACAAGCAAAAGAAACAAAATCAAGAATGCAGTAGACTAACAGAAATTTTAAGTAAAAAAAAATTGGAAAAGGTCTGTTTTATAGATATTTATTTGACATTTTACCATTTGTTTTGGATAAATTACAGTCAATGGTTTCTTTTTTTGATAGTACGATGTCAATAGTGGTGCCTGAAAACTTGACTAAAATATTGCAAGCCTAGTCATATATTTTCAGGTAATTTCTCTTTAATTTTACTTGGTTATTATTGACACATTTATCATCATTTAAATTATGAGAGACAATTTCAACATAAACAGAAATATAACTTTTGTAGAATAGCTTTTCTGCAATAATGATCTTTCTTGTCATAACTGATTACTTTATCTCATCCATCTCATTGCAGACTATGGGCTTTCAGCTTTCTTTAGTTACAGAAAACATATTTTGTCAATATGATCTCATATAAGTTATGATGCATTACAGAGTAAGTGAATTTATTTGGTTACCAGTTTCAAGTGACAAGTTCAATTAAGAATGTTATCCTTGTATGTCATATCTGCCACGTTGTCCTTTTTAACTTAATTTTCCTTGTAAAATTTTAACAACAGGAGGAAATTCATCCAGACATTGCATAAGGCTATTACAAAGATATAGTATATTTTTGTATTCTTTGCTTTACTAAACTTATGACAGAAAATTTTTTTTAATTATTATAATTATAATTATAGATTGACAAAAATCAAAATACAAAAATAGATGAAATGTCTTCTAATAATACAATTATACAAAAATGTTTATTCATAGAATAAATTAATTTTTTAAATACTAATTTATAGAATAAAATAATGGTAAATCCAACTTTTTATGCTATTTTATTTCTAAATTAATTTTCCATCTCATCTACTAAAGAAAACACACATGAAATGGTTCTGATTTTGTGGGACCATGTTAAGAAGAAGAGTGAACCTTCAGAGCTGGCTTCAGTGATAATATTTTTCCAAGGTTAAGTTTATCTGCATCCCAGAAAGATGAAAGAAAAAAATATAGTATAAATAATGTGTCACAATTTTCCTTGAATAAAATAAGCACTTAACCCAGTGAACTATAATTAAAGTTGTTGATATTCTTTACCTTGCTTTCTTCTGTGCTCCCAGCCCAGAAGTGATGCTTGCTAGGTACACCTCTGAAAATTACATCAATCATAACTTTCTTTGAATTTGAATTAAGACTATCTTGTGTTCATTTTCCCCAATGGAAAATTATGCCAAAATGTATTCTAAATTTTCTTGTAGTGCAGATAAGATTTATTTTTCATCTAGTTATTTACCAACAAGAACAATAAACCTAAGATGATGACACTAAAATTGAGTCATTTCATTACTTGTACCTCTACATAATAGCAACATTAGTAAAATATTGTGAATATTCTTAGCATCAAGAATTTTTCATACTTTAATTTTGTACAATATATATTTTCCATTCCCTTAAAAGTCCTTATTGTCAAGGTAAATATTGTACTGTTTATTTGTATATTGTGAACCCAAATGAGCAATAAAATGTCTTAAATACAAAAGCAATTTTAACACTTTTTGAAATTTAAACTACGTAACCTGCTAATTAGAACTTGCTTGTGTTACAAGAGGAAATGTATAAAAAAATGTATCCAGTTAATCCAAGTTACTTTTGTACTAAACTACGTTTAATGTCATTTAAGAAGATATATATTATATTTTAAATAATCCCACCAAATATTTATATGTTTTCAATTTCTTTTTCAGGAGATCATCAGAACAATTTACTTTTCTAGGCTGTATGATATTGGAAAGCAGACACTAAACCGTTATAAAAGGAAGAAATTCACTAAGTAAGCTCAAATCTAAAGAGGCACTAAACAGAATTGATTGAGATAAATCAAATAGGATTGGAGTCTTACAGATAGAAACATACAGGAAATTGATGAACACGGAAACGTATTCAAATGTGAAGAACCAGCCAGAGAAGTGAACAAATACGAGTTCGAGCACTGGGAATGAAAGAGACAAGGTGAGTGCAATACAAAGTAGCTCCTTCCAGGCACTTTCTGCTGCACAAACACGTTGTAAGATTAAGCACCCTGCTCCTCCATGAGCCCGGATCTTGGTAATTTCATTATCTCAGCTCCTCATGGGAACATATAGGGAAGGGTGAGTCTTTGACTTCAGACCCACAGGCGATGTGGACAAAGTATAAACAATCACTGGCTCCCATAATTCGAATATCTTCACTAAATTAAGTGAGAGGAAGGGAGAGGGAGTGAGAGACACTAACCTAAACGAAACCCTAAACTAAACTGTAATCCTAGGTCTACTCCAAACAATAAATACACCTCTACCTTAAAACGCAACACAACCATAATGCCAGGTGTGATCTAACTGCAAAAAATAGCTTAATCCAAAAACTCAACAAAACCAAAAACCTAGATCTAATACGAACTCTAACCAAATCCATAACCCTGAGCCTAAAGCTAACAGAAACCCTACCTCTAATGCCAGCCGTAATCACCGCTCTAAGCCAAGACGTTAACATAACCCTACCCCTAGCTACACTCCTAATCCTAACCCTCTCTCTAACCCTAGCCATCAACATAACCCTAACCATCTCTCTAAGCCTAGCCCTTAACGTAACCCTAAACCTAGGTCCAATTGGAACCCTAACCGGATCTCTAATCCTAGCCCTCAACATATCCCTAACCCTAGGTCCAATCGTGACCCTAAGCGGATCTCTAACCCTAGCCCTCAACATAACCCTAACCCTAGGTCCAATCGTGACCCTAACCGGATCTCTAACCCTAGCCCTCAACATAACCCTAACCCTAGGTCCCTTCGTCACCCTAACCAGATCTCTAACCCTAGCCCTCAACATAACCCTATCCCTAGGTCCCATCGTAACCCTAACCGGATCTCTAACCCTAGCCCTCAACATAACCCTAACCCTAGGTCCAATCGTGACCCTAACCGGATCTCTAACCCTAGCCCTCAACATAACCCTAACCCTAGGTCCAATCGTGACCCGAACCGGATCTCTAACCCTAGCCCTCAACATAACCCTAACCCTAGGTCCCATCGTGACCCAAACCGGATCTCTAACCCTAGCCCTCAACATAACCCTAACCCTAGGTCCCATCGTGACCCGAACCGGATCTCTAACCCTAGCCCTCAACATAACCCTAACCCTAGGTCCCACCGTGACCCGAACCGGATCTCTAACCCTAGCCCTCAACATAACCCTAACCCTAGGTCCCATCGTGACCCGAACCGGATCTCTAACCCTAGCCCTCAACATAACCCTAACCCTAGGTCCCACCGTGACCCGAACCGGATCTCTAACCCTAGCCCTCAACATAACCCTAACCCTAGGTCCCATCGTGACCCGAACCGGATCTCTAACCCTAGCGCTCAACATAACCCTAACCCTAGGTCCCACCGTGACCCGAACCGGATCTCTAACCCTAGCCCTCAACATAACCCTAACCCTAGGTCCCATCGTGACCCGAACCGGATCTCTAACCCTAGCCCTCAACATAACCCTAACCCTAGGTCCCATCGTGACCCGAACCGGATCTCTAACCCTAGCCCTCAACATAACCCTAACCCTAGGTCCCATCGTGACCCGAACCGGATCTCTAACCCTAGCCCTCAACATAACCCTAACCCTAGGTCCCATCGTGACCCGAACCGGATCTCTATCCCTAGCCCTCAACATAACCCTAACCCTAGGTCCCATCGTGACCCGAACCGGATCTCTATCCCTAGCCCTCAACATAACCCTAACCCTAGGTCCCATCGTGACCCGAACCGGATCTCTAACCCTAGCCCTCAACATAACCCTAACCCTAGGTCCCATCGTGACCCGAACCGGATCTCTAACCCTAGCCCTCAACATAACCCTAACCCTAGGTCCCACCGTGACCCGAACCGGATCTCTAACCCTACCCCTCAACATAACCCTAACCCTAGGTCCCACCGTGACCCGAACCGGATCTCTAACCCTAGCCCTCAACATAACCCTAACCCTAGGTCCCACCGTGACCCGAACCGGATCTCTAACCCTCGCCCTCCACATAACCCTAACCCTAGGTCCCATCGTGACCCGAACCGGATCTCTAACCCTAGCCCTCCACATAACCCTAACCCTAGGTCCCATCGTGACCCGAACCGGATCTCTAACCCTAGCCCTCAACATAACCCTAACCCTAGGTCCCATCGTGACCCGAACCGGATCTCTATCCCTAGCCCTCAACAGAACCCTAACCCTAGGTCCCATCGTGACCCGAACCGGATCTCTATCCCTAGCCCTCAACATAACCCTAACCCTAGGTCCCATCGTGACCCGAACCGGATCTCTAACCCTAGCCCTCAACAGAACCCTAACCCTAGGTCCCATCGTGACCCGAACCAGATCTCTAACCCTCGCCCTCCACATAACCCTAACCCTAGGTCCCATCGTGACCCGAACCGGATCTCTATCCCTAGCCCTCAACATAACCCTAACCCTAGGTCCCATCGTGACCCGAACCGGATCTCTAACCCTAGCCCTCAACAGAACCCTAACCCTAGGTCCCATCGTGACCCGAACCAGATCTCTAACCCTCGCCCTCCACATAACCCTAACCCTAGGTCCCATCGTGACCCGAACCGGATCTCTAACCCTAGCCCTCAACATAACCCTAACCCTAGGTCCCATCGTGACCCGAACCGGATCTCTAACCCTAGCCCTCAACATAACCCTAACCCTAGGTCCCATCGTGACCCGAACCAGATCTCTAACCCTCGCCCTCCACATAACCCTAACCCTAGGTCCCATCGTGACCCGAACCAGATCTCTAACCCTCGCCCTCCACATAACCCTAACCCTAGGTCCCATCGTGACCCGAACCGGATCTCTAACCCTCGCCCTCAACATAACCCTAACCCTAGGTCCCATCGTGACCCGAACCAGATCTCTAACCCTCGCCCTCCACATAACCCTAACCCTAGGTCCCATCGTGACCCGAACCGGATCTCTATCCCTAGCCCTCAACATAACCCTAACCCTAGGTCCCATCGTGACCCGAACCGGATCTCTAACCCTAGCCCTCAACAGAACCCTAACCCTAGGTCCCATCGTGACCCGAACCGGATCTCTAACCCTCGCCCTCCACATAACCCTAACCCTAGGTCCCATCGTGACCCGAACCGGATCTCTAACCCTAGCCCTCAACATAACCCTAACCCTAGGTCCCATCGTGACCCGAACCGGATCTCTAACCCTAGCCCTCAACATAACCCTAACCCTAGGTCCCATCGTGACCCGAACCAGATCTCTAACCCTCGCCCTCCACATAACCCTAACCCTAGGTCCCATCGTGACCGGAACCAGATCTCTAACCCTCGCCCTCCACATAACCCTAACCCTAGGTCCCATCGTGACCCGAACCGGATCTCTAACCCTAGCCCTCAACATAACCCTAACCCTAGGTCCCATCGTGACCCGAACCAGATCTCTAACCCTCGCCCTCCACATAACCCTAACCCTAGGTCCCATCGTGACCCGAACCGGATCTCTATCCCTAGCCCTCAAC